>NC_064755.1:27196558-27496558 GCF_011397635.1 Epinephelus fuscoguttatus | reverse complement strand
ATACAAGGGTATAAAGAAGTTTTTATGATGCAGTTATCTCAGTCAATCAAGCAGGGCGGCTACTTCAGCCACGCACACCGTGACATGACGACACATGCATCAGCATGGTAACAATGACTTAAAGAGCAAACTGTTCCAACAGCTGAACCATTCTCAAGGACAAAACTTTTATTTGTCAGTTTTATTATTTGTTTACATTCCACGACAACAAAACTTTTTCTTTATATGATGCATGAGCTCCTTAAAATGAGAGAAGGCTCAGAAGTAGTTTCTAGTGTTGTTTGATATTCAAGACCTCTCCATTAACCCACAGCAGCACACTGGGAGAGTGTAACCTTATTTCACGCTGGCTCTCAAATAGTGCCGAGAATTTGTGAGGCAGTTAGTGGCCGTCATTAATAACGGCCTAGGCTGGGTTGACAGCTGCTGATTGGAATGAAGAGCTGCGCTACGGCAGACAGCTACAAATTTCCCTGACAGCCAGGTCTCCATTACTGGGCGTCAGCTGCCAAAACAGCAGTAATCAGAGAAGGAGAGAGGAGAGAAAACACGCCTTCTCGCAACAGACACCTTCCTTTTCCCTCTACTGTTAGAAAACATAAACACGCAAACACACACGTACACATAAGATATACTGCTCAAACAAGTGCTGAACATCTGACGGGTTCCTCTGTTTCTGGAAGCCATTATTTAAGGACCAGACTGGTGCAATTCTGAATTCTTTCTTTTTTTGGAGATTGTCCTGTTGGCTAAATACTATTCAGGGAAGTTTGTGAAGTTTTGAGCTATTCATACTCACGAAACGGCAACCCTGTCCCTGTGTTTATACTACTAATTAGCAGCAGTAAATATGGTTTGAGAGAAGCGTAATGTCACCCTAATTACAGTTTTTAACAACATAATGAGGACAAATAAAGTGCTGGAGAAACAACGTTCATTTGTAGGCCAACCTGGAAGTTACCGTTACCCTGATTCCTCCCAAAAAAATTTTTTCCATTGGATTATGGATAATTACAGAAAATAAGCTCTGTGGCTAACAACAATTTATGATACTTTTACATTTTGTTCAGCAAGATAATCTCCACAAACGAACACCACCTTCATAATTTTTATAGCATAAATGCAATCTCCAAATGTAAAAATCTAATGTTAGGCAATATATGAACTACACTAACGCTGAATGACTTTATGTCAGCACCAAAACGAGGCTGTAAAGCCGTTTGCGGGGTGCTGATGTTTTGTCGTCTCATTTAGCCCCTTCTTTGCAAGTGCCTTTTTAAGACACATACAAAGGCTTCAAAATTCAGGAATGGGGCATTTACTGATGTATTTTGTGTCGTAGAACAAAACGCAAAAGTTTCTTTAGCTTGTTTTAACCACAGACCTTATTTCAAGCATATGACCAAATACCTACTGACTCTGAAATAAGGGATCCAGTGGTGCTAACATGCTAACTCAGTTGCAGGTTTTAGGTCTCATTCCTGCAGCACTGTGTCGTTCTTAAACGTATCTGCATCTAAAAAAAAATATATATATATATACAACATTTTCAGTCATGTTAGCACTGTGGCTCTTGGGATGGCACTTTGGTCTAGACAGAAACAACGACTGAATGGATTAACATGAAATTTTGTACACACATGCGGGTTCCCCAGAAGATGCATCCTACTGATTCTGGTGATACCTTAACATTTCATCCACCATCAGGTCAAATTTTCACTTTGTCCAACATGTTTGTTTATGACTAAATACCAGCAAAACTGGTGAACATTACCTGCTTATCATCAGCATGTTAGCATTGTCATAGTGAGCATGCTAGTGTGCAGATGTTAGCATTTGTTTAAAGTACTGCTGTGCCTAAGAACAGACTCACAGAGCCTCTGTCACTGCTGCAGACTCTTAATCTTGTTTATGGTTATGTTTAGGCACTCAAAGCTCTCGGTTAATGTCAGGAAAAGCTTGTGGTCCGCGGTTAAATATAGCAAAAAAAAAAAAATCAACGCTGACATGTAAGACTTGACATGTCTAATTTTACAGTATTCAACCAAAACCACAATCTTTCACTATCCTGAACCAAAGTGTTTCAGCGGCCTAAACTTAACCACAGGACAGGATGTGAACCCCGGTCTCCCTGTGTGAAGCGACTGCTTCCCTATGACTTCTGTGCGGTACAAAAACTGAGCACTTCCTTGACTGGAAAAAACATCGCCAGTGTCCTTAAACCAGCCAGCAATTATGCTTCCTTCTAAACATATTTGGCAAAACCAATCTGTAGTATATAAAAATAATTTATGTGACACAGGGTAGGAAACTGATATCAGGTCTTTGCTGTTTTGGAGGACTTGCTTTGTTCCCATCTGTCTTTATTTTCCCCGCACAGAAAGCCCAATGAGAGCAGGCCAGAGATGGTTTGGCCAAAGGCGATGCAGCAAAGGAAAAACATTCATTTCTTAGAAGCATAAAAGTTGAAGAGATTTAATATCTATGTGCAAAACTTCAACGGGTTGTTGCAAAGTAATACAGTCATTTCATCAAAAATAAGCATCTGCATAATTTTCACGAGGGTGAAATTATGAATGCTGGGCAACTTTCAAGCCTCACAGAGTGTTTTCCACATGAATGGCAGTCAGGCTGAGATCTACTAAAGCATGCATCGTGTACACTTATGCACACACAATTTGCTAAAGACAGAGACCATTAACAGTAATGTCGAGAGGTCAGAGTTACACCGATGTGGTCCTTGAACTGTCTGATCATGTAACTGTACTTGTGTGAGTGAGGAGGGCAGGAGCTGCATTTTTTCAGTGGGAGGAGTAAAAGTGAGAGTCTGTGGCCTTGAACAGTTTGATCCCTGTAATGACAGAGGGCTTTGGAACGGGACAACCTGTCAGCGCTGTGCTTCCACTGATCCCTGCTGCTCCCCACTGCAAAGCATGTGAACATGGTCATCCGCACGCTGGAAAAATGTCCCTGGGTGTGTCCCACTGTCCGCCAGGGAAGATCCAACTATTGATCCTGATGTTTTGGACTAATTGAGACATAAAGTGAAAAGTAAACACACTGATATACAGCACTGTTCAAATGTTGTTTTATGGATGAGGCCATTAGCTCATTGTGAGTTCTGGAAAAAATATTTGGGACACTTAATTTTAGCCAAAACTCTGTCAGCCCAAAAAACAGATGTGGCAGCACATTAAAATGAATCATTTCTCAAACTTCCTACTGATGCTGTTCTACACATAGACCCCTGTTTGCATTCTGGGGTTGGAGTACAGGACAGATTAGGTATCAGAGCCACATAGATTACGGTGACACATGAGTAATCGCTGATGCCTTATTTATTCTCATGCCTCATCTTATACCAACTGTACAAACAAACAAGCCCACAATGCACATCAATCCCCTGTATGCACATACAGTACACATGAACATGCGTACAGACTGCAGAGCTTTCACAGGAGGTGGCAGACGACCAAGAATGGGAGGCTTCATTTTATAGCTGCCTCTTCCTTGTCAGCTTTACTCCTGGCAGCAATAAAACACTCCATAATAAAAGGCACTATCCAAGAGAAGCAGCAGGACTGCAGCTATAGATAATCCACTCAGCTCACGCGGCTCGCATAGCGTTTGCATTTCTTGCCCCAGAATTCATTTTGTAGGTTTACTTCAGCGTTCTCCGGTTTTAAGCATAATGGAAAGCCGAGAGCTACGGCTTAGCTGCTGGATCAACATGAACAAAGCAATATCGTGACCTTAGCTACAAGTGGGAGAGCAAGCTGGTTAATTAGCACCTACTACATTATCTAAACAAGACCTTTGGAGAGAAGACATAATTAAACCTCCAGATAAAAACGAAAAGCTGTCGGGTAGTAAATTAATATGTGCATTTTTGTTTCTTGTAGACACTACTTATTACACTTGCTTTGTAGGATAATGAGACAAAGCTTGCATCTGCTTTTATATACCATAAGATTACAGAGGAAAACTTGGATTAAAAATAATATGTCACTCACAGGGCATAACTCTAAACATTGTCCACGTGTTTCACCGAACACTCTCGCTGCCTCTAAATCATTCACTGCAATTTATGTCCGTACTTGTAAATCCGTGGTCAAGGTTACTCGGTAGCATAGCAGAAGTAGGCATGTGCCATTATAGCCACTACAATTCACACAATATTTATGACACAGGATGTCCCATCTGAAGCTGCTTCCTGTCTGCCGGCCCCCCGAGGACGGGCTGCCTGGAGCTCTAGTAGCACTTCTCTAGGACATCTGCTCTTCTCCTCTGGGTGTAATGCAATACAGTCGCCCACAGCGGCAGAGCTTCAGCTCACACAAAACAATTTGTCTACGGACACGCTGAAATGATTTTCAGGGCAGCGACTACTGATTATTATCATAGCTGATCATTTGATCCAGAGGTGAAACAACAGGTCAATGAAACGATAACTTGATCAACAAAAAAATATTAAGCAACTAATCAATTAATCATTGAAGTATTGAGTAACAATACTGACTGTAGGTCAGTAGAATGGTGTGAGGCCATTGGTGGGAACATGCATCACATTACCCGTGAGCGCGCGTCCTCTTACTGCTGCAGCTAACAAGTATTTTTATGACTGATTCATCTTCAGTCACTTTCTCGATCAATTTGTTAGTCTATAAAATATCAGATAATAGTTAAAAAAAAAAAAAAAAAGTCCATAACAAGTTCGCAAAGCCAGGGTGACATCTTCAAAGATATTCAGTTAACTATCAACCAGCAAAAAGTCACATTAGAAAGCTGTGAATAGAGAATGTTTGGCATGATCAATCAGTTATTAAAACTGTTGCAGATTATATTTCTGACCTTCGCCAAATCAATTAATAGATTAATCCTGATTGCAACGCTGACAGATGTATGATACTTATCGCATTTGTTCCATATTGCTGCCCTCTGTACATGGTACGATGAATACTGCCAAAAATTGCCATAACGTACGATAATTTGACCATTTTGTGATGCTTACAATTAGTACATGCTTTTGGTCTACGTCACATTTTTACTAATTTCTAGACATGATCAGGATACCAAAATATGGATCCTATATGCCTGTGTTTACACATCTCTTTTCACGTGACCTCCTTTCAGCTAGTCATGTTTGGTGTAGGCCATCATGAACGTGACTCGCGAGCATGACTGGAGCTTGAACTTTCCCACTAAGGTATGCTATGTTCAAGTCAAGTTGTTTTGAATGCACCAGTAAGCCCAGTTATTTATTTAATTCGCTTAGCTTATGGCTTTAACTGTTTTCATTCAGAATATGAACAGGATTTTAGTCGTGCTGTCTTGTAATTTAATTTTGTGTTGGCGTGCTATAACAAGAATTGTCAAACTGGCACACTTATGGACTCATACCCTCCACAGTGTATCATATACATCAGCTTGCTTTAAAAACAGTGTGGGCAGTTCTACATGTGTGTCAAAGGCATTTAAATCCGTTTTGCAAATTACACATTTATGCCTTTTTGTTCTTGTGGTTATGACGCGTGTACAACAATGTTCTTCAAAACACAATAATTTTAAGCTTCTGGTGCCATAGTTTAACATTTCCCATCTGGCAGCCTTACAGTAATGTTTAGTCCGCTGTATATTTAACCAGTGCACAGAGTTCACAGCAGCAGAATTGGCAGGTGTCACGCTGGATCACTGCAGTGAAACATCAGAGGACGGTGGATTATTTGTGCTATTGTGAAGGTGCATGCAGATAACGCTGTCAGTAAAAATATCTGTACATTTGTCACCTCATGATAGCCATCTTTTTATATCCTAATTCGTGGGATTTGGAGGCCTCGTTATCAGATGGTACAGGTAGGTGTGGCCTGAGGGAGCAGAATCTAACAAGGCAGCGGCCCTGATTTAACACAGCGTGAAACTGCTGTTAGTCATAGATCGCCATGACAGCAGCACTCATTATCACTACCTGGATATGCATGGCATGGTTGTCAGAGCGACGCAGGCACAGGGGACAGCCACACATGATCGCCACAAATCAGCCGAGAAATGGGATGTCTGATCACTCTCACCAAAATCTGATAGAAGAACAGAAATTCAGCTCTGGCTGCTCGACTTCATGGATGTTACACATGGAAAAGCAGATGCCTTATTAAGGTGCAAATTGAGAGGCAGAAACGTTCAATTCATTTTATTTTCATGTTTTTGTTTTAAACACGAAGAAATAAGGTGAGATAATACCCTAATTTCAACATGACACTGAAAACAGGGAGTGTGGTGATGGACAATGTCCTTACTTTTGGCACCTTCCAGCCACTCAAATCAGACCAGCCTCTCATCCCTGTGTCCTTCTGTCAAGTGTTGCTGGGTTGCCAGTTCCTCTCTCCCCCTCCGCTCTGTGTGCTGAGGGCTTCAGGACTGCAGGTGCACAGCCTGTCTGCCCACTACAGGTGGGCCCAAGAGAGAGAGCTCACATCTCACCCACCCTCCTCTTGGCTCATTAAAACCTTCAGCTGTTCCTCGCCCTCCTCCCCCTCCTTGCTCCTCCAGCCTCATACGGCTGCTCACACCACGCTGATCACACCAATCAAGCTTTGATTTACAGTATTTACACCATCCTCCTGTCCCCATTGTGGCTACGGGGAATCTAAGGAATGCCCCTCCCCTCGCTGCCCTCAGTGCAGCCAGCATCCTGCTAAATGTGAGCCAATCAGTGGTGGTGGGTGGAGTGCCAAGCCACAGAGCACTTCTTCCCGTTGGCAGCCTTCCCTGTGGTGGCTCTGATCACAGCGCAGTGTTAACAACACGTGACCTGGCCCCGCAGCCCACAGTAATTGAGGTTACATCCCAGGCAATACCTTGATGAATAATTAAAAGGCCAGAAACAGAACTCAGAGTGACTTAGCCAGCGCCCTGGGGTCTAATAACGTGCTTGGACTGTATTAGGTAATCTATCCACTGGTGCCAGTTAGTGTCGCACACACACACTCATGCATAAGTACACAATTGGGCCCAGATAAAGGCGACTCAACAGTATCAGTCATTGTCAGGGCAGAGTGCTGGTTATGGCTCTGCAGGAACAACATGAGGAATTATTTCAGGGTGAGCAGTGGGCACTTAACTTGCCAGATACGGGGAGCAAATTGAAGATGCAGCAAAAATGCTGGCTGGTATCATGTTATGTACAAGGACACAAACTGCGTAATTATGAGATGCTTTAAATCAGATTACAGACAAATAAAACTCCTGGGGTACATTATTTTTTTCCCTCATAAAAAACCCCACCAAAATAAAGAAACTTTAACCGTGCATGTGTGCACTGTATGTGTGTGTCAGTGTTGGGCATGTGCGTGAGTGTTTTTGGATGTGTAACAGGAACTTGGTGACCTTGACCACACTGAAACCTGAGTGTGGAAACACTAGCCCCATTTATAAGTTGCCATTAAGCCTGCAAAGGTGATAAAGATGTACCTCCATACCAGTACGAGCCGTTAAAGCCGCTAGCGTCATTGGCAGAGTAAGAGAGGTCATTCACACTATGCTAAAATATGACTTGTTTTATGGACTGCAACCCTGAGTATAAGATTAGAAACTGCACATCTAACTGAATCATTTCTGTAGTGACATGTAGACACAAACGCAGCAAAAAAAAGAGCTTGCGAGAGTAAATAAAACAGGTGTAATCATAAGCAATGGGTGTATACAAATAAATAGAAAGGGAGGAGAGAATATGAAAATGAAATATCACAGACAAATTGAAGTTACAGAGCCACTGAAGTAATTGTGGGCCAAAAGATGACAAATTCTGTGTGTCAGCACACAGTCTCAGGAGTAAGTACAAAATAATCGCAGGATAAATGGCATCAGGCTTATGTGCTGGAGTGCGCAAGGGCATACTAATTTAAAACCTAAGTGACAGATTTGTATAGGGACTACTGTGCTCATACACCGAACCAAACTGCTGTTTACATGTTCTGTGGGTGCAGTATGTTAGAGAGAACAGTGTGGCCCTTTCCTCTGACAGGCCCCTGTGTGTCACAGATTCAGCAGTGAACAGAGGGGAGCTGCCAGTGCAGAATAATTAAGACCTCTGTGGAAGTGACAGGGTCACTAGGAGGTATGCAGCATAGCAAAGCTCCTCTCCTCAGCTGCTTCCTCTGTGAGCTGTCACGGCCGCTGCGTATTTATAGCAGCATGGCGCAGCACTCTCCTCTCCTCTCCCCTCTACCTCCCAGACAGATGTCACCTTCAAGCCACCATCTCTGGGGCTAAACACAATGCTTTCAGCAGCCTAACAAGCCGCACACACAGGCAATCAGTAGAACAACAGGAGTCTGAGGACAACATCAACGACGCCTCATTCACGCTGACTTTACCAGGCGGGCAGGCAGCAGTCCGCCTCTCCCATTGGGCCGGGCTTCTTTACATAACAGCATAAGCCAGAGCTAGTCAGATACTGTTAGTCTGCGGCATGAGGGCCCGAGGCTGGTGACACAATAACACACTCAGTCAGGAAGGGAAGTTACAATGTCTGCCACTCCAGAGCAACACTCCAGCCAGCACACAACCCCGAAAACTTAGTCTTAATAATTTAATTCCGATGCTGCTGCTTTTGGTTACGACTATGAGACTTTTAATTTGATTCCATCAATAAATAATATCGCTCAGTGCTTTCTAATCTTTGTGCATTGTAAACAAGGCAAACATGTCCTCACAGCAGACAATAGAAAGATTTCCAAACCCATTTAAATTGCAACACAGAAATATATTTAGAGAATAAACACTGGGAGCTGTGGAATATCTTGTGTGTGTGTGTGTGTGTGTGTGTGCGTGTGTGAGTTTGTGTGTGTGCAATGTAGCTGACTGTATGTCTGTGCCTCAGATAAGAGACGAATGGGGGCCTCTGTCATGTAAGCCTGGCTGACTGAATGTGTTGACATAGCTTTAATTCAGCTTGATACCAGACACCAGTAGTCTGTCTGAGCCTCTGAGCACATGGGGTGTTAACCTCTCAGAGATTCTCAAAATACACAAACACCAAGCACGACTGGCCAGAAGGGATTAAAATAACTTTTCTGAGTGCCATGCTCATATACTGTCGTTTCCACATTCGCCTTCGGTCAGCAATATAACTTATTCAAACATAGCAAAGCACCGTTTTAATGATGAGTCAACCCTTTGGTTTAATCATCAACTAGACATGGTTTTGTAGATTTGATCAGAATCACATTTTGCCCGGCGCAATCACTCCACTGTGTATCAAAGAAGCAATAAAGTTCAATTACAGCGTACAAACACATAAACATCTTGTACGGGTAACAGATGCAATTTATGAGCACGGCTATGATTTGATCCTTTAACCTTAAACAGATTGCTAATGTGTCAGACTATCTGCCCAGTAGTGTGTTCTCAAGGCTAGGGTAACACAGCCTGAGCCTCTGGATGAAGTGCTGGTTACTCAATATGAGCATGTCTTGCAGGTCATAAGCCTGTCACTGCCAAAGTGGGTTTCTTTTACTGCCACAGTGGCGATAATCAGCTGATGCTGGCTGTCAGTCGACGTGGCTACGGGATAGACAGGGGACAGACTCAGAGGACACACGATCGCCCTGCTGACAAGTATCCCTAACCCCAGCTGCTCCGGCGGCTCCTCTGTCATGTGGGAGGAGCAGGCGGGGGAGACAGGCTGAGGGGGAGGTGGCAACAGGGCCCCGCTGAGAAGGGGAGAGGGAGAGAGTCTTATGAGAGCACAAATTTCAGCACCCCTACATTGCTGTGCACTCCACCCCTCTCAGCAGGCAATTCCCCTTTTCATTTCCCAGCAGCAGTGCTTCACTAAAGCCCCAAGAGAGCAGGGCACCGGCTGGACGACAGGCCTCAGTAACCACAGGCCCCGGGATAAACAGACAATCAGGTGCTACATTGTTTAAGAGCGTTAGCTCAGATTAGACTGCTATTGTGAAATGTCACAGTATCCTTCCATATTTGTGTCCTCCTTTTCAAACATATATATATATATATATATACACACAACATACACACATATATATATATGTATATACAGTGGTGGAAAATAACTAGGTATATTTACTGAAGTACTGTACTTTAGGCAACAAACAATTGCCTTTGTTTCAAATAAGTCCATGTATGCAGGTTTTTCAATGGCTCTGGTTTACAGTGAGTGGGAGAGCAGTCTATCGCCTATTTTTAACAGGTTTTCCCGCATTTAAAAAAAACAAACAAACAGCATAAGACACATAAGACTTGCCAAATCTGAAAAATAAACAAATGCAATTATAAAACCATGGATAAAATGTCACACAAAACACTGATTCATAGACACAACTTTAAGACAACCTGTCCAAAACAAGTTACTTGTTACTAATGGGCCAACATATGTGCTACTATCAATAACTCTGTGATAAGTTAATTTGAGTTGATGATATCAGCCAGCCAGTTTATCAGTCGGATTATACTCCTAACTTTACAGATAAAAAATTTACATAAAAACAAACATATAATCAGCTCATGAAATATTAAACTACCCCCATGTATACAGAGCAGTTCAAATATCATCTTGACAAACTATGCTGCTTGTAAGTTAATACATTAATGATGACAATAATAATATACATACTAGTGTCACACTGAAAGTAACTCCTCTGCACATTATTCTGCTGATATTACTGCACTTTTACTGAAGTAAAATTCTGTATGCATATTTATAAAAGGAAGAAACCAGCGTCCCTCATGTCTCCCAATCTGTGCACTCAGGTGGCAGTTTTCATTTGGATTCAGCAAAATGAGGTGTTGGATAATGTTCCCAGCTGTAAATAACCCTGCTGCATGTAAGATTTAAATATAGAATTGTGGTCCTGCTGCTTGGAAAGCTATGCATTACCTTGAAAAGTTCAGCCCCATTAATTAGTGTAAACTTAACTGTGGCCCCTTATAGACGTGGTGTGCTGGCCTACACACTGCTGACATGCTCAAATGAGCCTACATCAACACACATGCGACAGGGTTCGTCTAGAGACCCACAGTGCATGACAAGCTGAGGCTGTGAGAGCATGCTATCCCCCGAGGGGGGATTGACCCCTTCGGTTTTGATTGGCAGGTAAATGGCTCAACCAGAATCTTCTTTCCAAGGAATGTGCTCGTGTCTGTCAGAGCAAAGAGCAGCTGGCAGGAGTAAAGACAGAAGATCAAGTCAGCTTTAAGTGTTAGAATAAGATCCTCACAGCTCTCCCTGCCATTTAACAGCACACCAGACTGTCTCACTTTAAACGCTCATTAGCAAACCAAGGACTTGTTATTGCAGTGCGGAGGGAATGCCGGCTCATGAACACATTATTCACTACAACCTAATGCTTTGATTACACTGATAGACCTGCTGCTTAAAGGAGGCACAAAACACGTTTTCATAAACACAAGTAATTGCAATCTTGATTTCTCAACATCAGCTATCATTCACATAGTGAGGAACTGAAATGATATTCTGATGGCTCCTTGTGCACATTCAATGCCAATGTTCTGCTGAGCTGCAGAAAAAGACACACACATTCACACTCACACATTCCCCCAGTCCCCGCCAATCGTAAGTGTTGAGGTGTTGAGTGTTGATGTATGCATATCCTCTCACATACTGCAGTTAAATTACCAGTGAAGAGGCCTGAAGAGCACTGCTCTCAGGCTCTCGCCACCTCACTTCCTCATCAGAATGAATTAACACTCACATCACCTCTGATTTGAAAAAAAAAAAAAAAAATCATTTAAGGAAGGTTAACGTCTTTTCTTCACAATGAATACGAAAAGGGCACTCCCCATATTAACACCTCTGCATTACCACCTGCAGTATCATTACCATTTTACTGAGAAAGTGAGGTAACTTAAGCGCATTCTGTGGCCTGTGACCTTGACCCGCGTGTTTATGGACGAACAGCACGGACACAGCTCACTATGTCAAAATATCACATTACTAACGATGACTGAAGAGAATTTGTCTCACTGATAGATACATAAACTCTTTGCATGAAAAGCTCCTGATACCCTGATTGCAGCCTCTTGGTCAGATGATTGTTGGCTGCAGTGCCAGACTAACCCTGAATAAACTCTTTTATCTTCAAATCCCCAAAACTTTCCTTTAACCCTAATCTATCACCTCAGTTATCCTGCGTGATTAATCAGGGGCCTTAAATAACCAAGGCAGGCTTGATTAATCGAAAGGGGTGAGGTGTTGAGATCTGGCCCTACAGTGAATGTGCAGAGCCAGCACACGCCTCGTACTTCTGTGGCCACTGCCATCTGTCTCCCAGTGGGACTTGTTCCTCCACAGCGCCCCTTGCGACAACTACATTTCTAACACATTTCTGACACATATAACACAGATGTCCTTCTGCTACAGGAAGTCCGGCATCCCAGAGACTTAGCAGACTGTTTGGAGGAGCAATTTGAAGGCTGAAATAACAACATGATGCCTCTCAGGCAGTTCATTTTCTTACACCATCAAAATGTTTGTGCAGCACTGCAGCATATAAACACATATCTGACTTCATATGACTTTTAACCTAAAAGAAAAAGTAGATGATGTCCTGCCCAGTGAGCACTGAGACAGTGACAGAGAGGTCTAGTAATGGTTCCTTTTGGACAGCAGCTCTGGTGGGAGACAGACAGGGCAGACAGGTGGCACACATTTGGCTGTGGTAAATCTCTGCTCTCCTGGCAGTGAGCACGCTTCTCTCCAAGCCGCAGTAAATGTGAACTAATACTGTACGCCTTTCATTCTGAAGGTGAGACGAGAAATCGCTCCCTGGAGGAGCTCAGAGGGGTTTGTTCAAAAGAGGAGTCACGTCTGCGGTGTGTGTGTGTCTGAGCCTATGTGTGTGAGTGTGTTTGTTTGTACAGTATGCTATATGCACATGCATGAGCACATTTCAGGGACAATGCAAACTCCAGTCAGTCACAAGCCCCTTTTACACTGCCTGTTCAAGGCGGGGATGTGTTGTTATTCTACCTCGCTGTTCTGTATAAAAGGTATAAACATGGAAAAGGGGGACAGAGTTGTCCTGCCTTTAAGGCCACATCAGACAGTAGCATAACCAAATAAATGTCTAGCAGTTAGGAGCTAACTCAAAGAAAGAAAATAGCAACTGAAAATGCCCAGGAATTGGGGAGACAATAAACGCCAGGAGCATTCCTCAAAGCAAAAGCCAAGGTTTACTGCAATACTACAGGAATGGTAAATGATTGTTGTTTCCATGTTATGCCATTGTTATTGTTTAGAAAGTGCTGTTCAACATGTATGTTATATATCACACAGATACCAACACCGTAGTGTTACATGTCACATACTTCACGCCTCTTCTGTTTCTTGAAAACTGGCATGCTATCTAAAATCACACCCGTGCAGCATTACACCGGCGTTGCTTGGTTCTATATATAAAAGCAAAGCTGGTGTAACAAAGGAACTTTTTGTAAAAAGGCATACAGAGGCAGACCCTGGCTGATCCTGCAGAGATCTCAGTTTACTGTCTCCTGATTCTGTTGTACATCGTTGGGCTAAGAAGCTAAGTAGCCAAGAAGCTAGCAGTGATGGTTCTGGGTTTTAGGTTGACCTCTACATGTCATGTGACGGTCAGGACATATCATGGTACCTATATCGTAGGTCTCTTTTGCCTCTGACCTATTACTGTGACACCAAATCTACATGCAACTCCTTGTCATAGGTTGCATGTCTGAGTTGTGAGCAGTTCAATCTCAGACTAAGCTTATTATAGTGAACTAAAACTAGCCCAAAAAAAATTATTAAAATTGGGTATGGAAAACGTTTTAGTTAACTGAAATGAAAGTAAAAACTTACAATACAAATTACAACAATAGTGTATTTAGACAACTAGCTGAAATAAAATATACAGGAAATGTCTTATGTTTTGGTCTTTGTTAGTTTGGTCAGATTTTTCAACACAAGCACAGGAAGGATAAGACCAGATGTTTATTGAGACTGGGATGTCTACATGACTGTGAGTCAACTGCCTTCAGAGAGGATGTGTTCTTATAGTAGTACCTATTCTAAACTTCTTAAATCTTGCCCCTGACCAATGCCCCCTAAAAACAACCTAAAACTATTACTGAATCTTATAGAAACTGAAGTTAAACTAAACAGTTTTGAACATTAAAAAAGAACTGAAACTAGCAAACTCACCCTGAAAACTAACTAAAAACTTATCTGGACTGAAAACAAAAATTAAAAAACAAAATAAAAATAAAAAACAGGAAAAATCCCAAACTAACTTTGTTGCAGACTGACTGTCCTTTCTCACATACGTGCATGCATCTGGGAGTCAGTTTGGAAGGTATGCACCTTTTTGTGATATGCATCTTTAATTGTCACGCCCCCTTCTAGCCAACAGGCATGAACACAAACACACATCTTCACACCTACACAATCGACTCCCATACCAAATTTCGGCCTCCTAGGGCAAGAACTGTCATTGCTGAAGGGTGGGGAAATACTTGTGGACCGACCAACCGACCTACAAACTAAATGACAGAGCGAGCTACAGAACTGCCAGTTACAGCTAATAAAAGATCTTAGACAAAGGTCAGAAACACAGACAAGTTTTTTATTCTTATTTTCTAGAGCGGAATGATCTTATGACATCTTAGATTCCTCTCACAACTTGTGTAGGTTGCAACCCTGAGGCTGGCACCCACTACTGTAGATGACGTGCACCTTGACTTGCATCTCTTTTGAACTAACATACATAGTCTTCACTGTCACCACTACACATTGACTGGTTTGCTTGAGCCTGATGCTCAAACTGCTAATACTGTTTGTCGTGAAAGGAGAGTCATGAGGCAAGATGAAGAAGGCTTTTAATCTTCTTACGATGCTCCTAAACAGTGCATAGGGGAAGGGCAAAGCTATGATTAGTCTTCACATCATTGGGATCCGACATAAACATTACTGTAACCTCCTCATGCTTGTCAAATTTGGCCAAGTTTCCAAACAGTTCTGAATACGGTCAATAATTGTGCAAAGTGTGTTAATGCGTAAACTTCCCAGTTAATGAAAAACGCATAACACAGTAGCATAAAGTTTTTGTCTGTACTGAACGTGGTCAAGGACTTTGAGATTTGAGGATCCTGTAACAAGCATTTTACACTCAACATTAACCAAGAAATCAAACATTTATTCATTTTACCTTGGGAAATTCTCGCATTGATTTACCACTTCTGGAAAATGTTGAGGAGATCAGTTTGCCAATATAAGGTCAGAATGAATATAACAGTCTGTAGCACTTTGTCAATGTTTTCTGTTTCTCCTGACTGTCAACTACACTGCAAGATAAAATAATAAATACATATGAATGGACAGCCTTACTGCACCTGCGGGTGTCACGGCTCTGTGTGGACACGGGGACTTTTGATCTATGACTGTAAACCCATAATGTTGAGGTGACTGTCGCTGTAAAATTTATGATGACCATTGGATACCCAGTTATCAATTCACATGACCGTGACCCTTGTTCTACTATAAATATCTGCCCTGTCACTTTTTTTCCACATAGGTTATGTGAGCAGTAAAACTGGAGATATGGACATTTAATCACTGGACTGGACTCACACTGTTTTGGTGCCAATGTTAGATCCATTTCTCATATCTGTAACTGGCTAACCAGAGTGGACGACATGGGGTGAAGGTCTGTGTTGCTGATGTACTCGCATAAGCCAGGAAACAACAATTTAATTAATTTCATGGACAAAACAACTAAGAATAGCTCATTGGGTCTGTGATGAAATTCATGTAATAAGTATAGCTTGTTTCACACTAGACTTAAACCTCTCTGTATTTTTGTAGTGCTACATTTTCCACCCATCTGATAATGACACCACATACTGGCCTAATGATATCATAAACACTGCAGTTTAACGCGGCTATTAATACGAGACGAGCTTTTTCAGCCTCTCTTATTAATTACGCTCTGATGAAATCTGACAGAGAGGCTCCTGGGCTGGACAGCTGCACATTATTACTGCTGCCTTTCACATTTCAACAAGTAAACACAAGCTATTATAATGTAGTGAGACTTTCTCCCTCTCTCTCGACAGTTGCCATTTTGTCTTTTCTACATGACTAGCCATGTAAGGTAGGCTGACGCAGAGGTACTTTTTGTCTTCCTCACAGGCTAGGACAAGGTCAATTTCATTTTCTGTCTAATCTTCGGTCTCTCCCAACGCCAATTATGAGATGAGCTTGAGTAGATACATAACTTAAGGCTCATACCACAGAGAACAGCTCAATTACTGTCAGAGAAAAAGCAGATATGAACTGTTGATTTATGAGAAGTCATACAGAAGTGATTAAGATGCTATTTTCATTCACATGCCGCCTCTGTTAAGTCAAGGTATATATATATTATGGAGTCCCTGATCTGTAATTTTAATTATGATGCAAACAGAACAAGAACGGTGCTAATAACTTCCCACTCGTGAAAGCAACAAAATGTCTCTATCAAGAAATAATTATACAATCTTAGTGCTCTCTTCCTTGCTTAGACATAATAACATCTAAATATTCCCACTGCTATTATCTTATCATTACAGCGATAAAGAGTGCTGCAGCTTAACACAGTTTTAGTAGTCGGTGTCTTATTTTCAGCTGCGGGGGGAGGGGAGGAAGTGAGAGGAACATTCTGTTAATTGGACATCGAGTGAGGCTAACAATAAGCTATGCATGGTGAGATTTGCCTTGGAGAGCTCGGGTAAGGATTTGGAAGAAGAGGAGTTATAATTGGCCGTAAGATGAGGAGCTCAAGCCAGCTGTACACGTTCAAACTGTGACAGTGGACTCTTATTCCCCTCTTCTCCGTGAAAATGAGCTCAAGATTCGGAGCCTCAGGAGACATAATACATGTCACAGCCTACAATAATGGTTAATTTGAAATCATGTAGCACCCCTCTCTCTTGCCGTCTCCCTCGTCTCCCCTTTTCTATTCCACTTCCTCTCCCTCCCTCTCTTTGCTCGCTCTCTCCCTGAAATAACCCATTCATCCTAAAAATGGTTTTCATCGTTTTTTTGCCTCCACCCCCAGCCCACCCCCGTGCGCCATTAGTCCCATCCCTCCATGCTCTAACGACCAAATGCATTTCCTAGATTTTCTCTATAGCAACCCTTATTATCCTGGAGCTAATGTTTTAAATTCAATTGCAACAATCCATATCCAGGCCAATTTACTGTCTCCTTTTTAAAGGCGGCCCTCCCAACACAAGCTTTAGAGAGCACGTCTGTGGAGCGAAGATAAAAGCGACTGGCTCGCCATATATACAAGCATCCCATCCCAAAACAACACCGCGTTTGTTGGTAATATATTCACACAGAATGTCTCGACAATACACAACCATCCTCCTCCACATTTATAAAACACTAAAGCAAATGGGCTCCAAACATGCATGCACACCCTGACGCATATACATTCACAAATGCGCTCACACACCCCCACGCACACACTCACATGACCTGCATTGCTCTCTTTCCAGCTGTAGGCAAACTGCAGCAGTGGCTATTAATGTTTCACAACATAGTGTATCTGTGTCTCTGTCTCGGCTTTTTTTCAAGGGCACACTGCCAGAGGGAAAGCGTGGGAGGGGTTTGGTGGAGGGTTGGGTGTTCAGACACAGACAATATTTCCCCCATCTCTCGTGCCTCAATGCTTCACTGCTCGCCAGACTCAATCACATGTGCAGTGTGCTTTCATGAATTAATAACGGGCACTTTGGAGGCCTGGCAGGAACATGGTGACCACACGCTGATGGAAGTTTAATGAGCAGCACGGGGACCGCGCCGCCATGGCACTGGCGGGTCTCTCAGCGCGCTAGGCCATGTCCCCGGCCCTCCCCACTGAGCCACAGTGTTTGGGCTCTCATTACCTAGATAAATATATCTGCCCTCTGGATCAGCCCACAGGCCCTGCTTCCTCCTCCTCCCCCCCAAGAGATGCTATCACGGCCCTGATTACACTGCCCTGCCCTTGGGACAATGGCTGGGCTGGAATCACAAGAACACAAACATCAGTCTCAATTTACTCCTCTGCTAAATATCAGGCCTTAGCACAGCGGCAGCTCGGCCGCAGCATGACAGAGGTTCAGGATTGTCCAGGCAGAGAGCAGCGAGAGCTGTGACTGGAGTGAGGTTCAATGGTGTTTCCAATAGGCAATTATCTCAATCGGATCACATTTGGATTCAGGCAGTAGCACAGGGTAATTACGGAGGTCAGTAGCTAAGAGTGTACACCCTCCCTGCCTCCCTCCCTCCTCTTTCTCTATGTCTATCTCCCTCTCCTTCCTCCTTGCTATCCAAGCTCTCTGGGGACTGCCCACTGATGAGTCTCTGAGATGCAACACGCTCATTGATTTAAGACCCGCCACAGGCATTGATTCGAAATGGCTGAGGTACCAGGGCGCAGAGCACCCTGCCCGTCTTAATGACTAGATCAAATGCATCACACCTCCTCAACTGGCCGGTCCAATACTGACTACATTCCAGACCAAATACAATCACACAACTAATTCCCTTTTAGATTCTTGAATTTATTCTTTGCGCCTTCTTTACTTCAATCCATATGAAGTGATTCGATCATTGATATTCCCTGTGAATTAAATGTCAGTGAGACTGCTACAAGAAAACAGCTCAAAACCAGCAGTGTAAGTACAGTAACTAAGTACTGCACTTAAGCAGAAATTTTAAGTATTTGCACCTTGTTTGTACACTTGAAGATCTCCATTGTCAGGATCGAGCAACAGAACCAGAAATATCTTATTTTTTTCCCATGGATTCTTACAGGGTTTGGCCAAGTCAAACCATGCCACATTAATTCGCATTTCCATTACCAGTGCAAACAAGCTGAGGTGTGCCGAGTCAAGCGCGAGATGGTTCATCCCAGGAGACAGGTCAAAGAACACCTGACCACCTATTGCGATTATTCTGACAGATCTTGCTATTGTAATATGAGCTGCGATTTCAGTGGTAATGGTAATTTATCAGATTTATTTTTCACTGAAAAAATATATGAAAATGATGATGTGATTTTTGCTGGGGTCTGTACCAAACAAGCATGTTCCCTTGCATCTGGAATATGATTTGTAGCCCTGGGCCTCTGTGTAGCATGGTATTATGTGACGTAATTTACCTTTATCAAAAAATTGCAGCTCCTTTGATTTGGATATTGCACTTGGCCATATTGCAATTTTGATAATATTTCAAATAACTGCACAGCCCTGGTTGCAGTGACGTCAGATGGGCTTTGTCATCATTCAGCTACAATTCAGCAACATGATCAAATAGGCTCCGCTGCTATTGCCAGACACAGCAGATACTTTATCAGTTCCAACTGCTGAGCAAAATCATAACACAGCCTTTAAATCAATGATGAAAAGTAGCCACCAACACTTGCTGCACAGTACAATAGTCAACAGCGCTGAAGAGGGCACTGATTTTAAAGGTCATGGACTCAAGACAAGCGCTTCATTATCTGTTAAAGACACCTTTCAGCAGGTAGCCCTTTTGTGTAGAGATGCAATTCCCTGCCGTGGTGGGTTGATATGTTGAGTCAAACTGAGTCAAGCCAGCGTATGTGTATGGTAAAAGGTTACTATTCCTTGTCAAAACCTGCTGTCTATATTACCCATCAATACAAGGCAACCACTCGCATGTCGGTCAGAAATTTGGGTGTGTTATAGAAGAAGTGATATAATGTAGCCTCAAGTTGCTAGCATCCAGCAGAGATGAGTAGCGTGCTACAGAGGTCTGGTAAGTTTTGACCCCATTTTTTAAAGCGTCATGTCCCCTTTAAAGTGCTGTTTTTAACAAATCAATACCATAATCATTTTAACACTAAGAGAAACCATTCTTCATTATGAGCACTTTAACCTTTGACATTTTAAGTACATTTTGTTGCCAATACTTGCATATTTAAATCATGTTTTACATACAGGACTACACTTGTACTGAGTATATTCACAGCGGGGTACTGCTACTTTTACTTATGTAAAGCATCTGAATACATCTTCCACCGCTGCTTACAACAGGACATGCACAATGCACATTAATACATCACAGTGGTCTGTTGGTGCAATTTGTATTCAAAGAGTAACTGATGGCTTTGGAGGCAGATGTAATATGCACTTGTAATGAAATGGAAGGGCCTCCTTGAATTCCCTGGTGTGAGGGGTCTCTTGGTTTTCTTGCCTCTTGCACCTCTTGCTCTCATGTTTATATAACAGTATAGTCTCAATCATTCTCTCCAGCTGGTTGAAGGTTACCAGGGGCAAGAGGGGTAACAAATGGGCTCTGCGCACCATCTGAGAGCTAGCAGGCTGAAGGCTGGATAATGGCCTGTCATAATGGACAATATAGGCAGAACCCTCCTGAGACCAGGAAACCAAAGAACAAGTAGGCTGAATTATTCATGGTTACCATGGCGGCCCGCACAGCTGCATTACATTAGGCTCTTCATTAGCCGTGCCGTATTCTACAAAAAGCTTGAAACTAAAATATGACCAATATTTCCCATTGAGGGAAGACATTATCATAAGCTCTCAAGGGGGTTTATTCCTGCTTAAATGTGCCTGAGTGCTGACCTTCCTCACCACAGTAATAATGTGGTGGGGATTAAAATGTGATTCCATCCACGACAAGAGCTTCTCATGCTTATTCTAATGACGGCTGCACTGTGACAGCTTGGGCTCGTCTGACACTGCAGTCATTTCCCACTAATAAGACACTTAACACAGGGCCTCTTGCTCCTCTCCTCTCTCTGAATACTGCAATGAGGTAGACACAAGTGGGGAAGGGAAATTGCACTCTGGGTTATATTTGCTTTTCACCTATATGTACAAATCCGTCTGTCACTCAGGTTACATTTAAAAGATAATATGGAGAGTGGTATAACACTTTCTATATTCCAAAAGGTTGTATGCTTTCTGCATGCGCACACGGAGGGAATGATTTTAGTTTTTCAGAGGGAAAATGTTCAGGAAAGAGCACTCTCAAAATTTGCAAGTGAGATTAGGCAGTTATTTTCAATCCTACGCAGAAATTTATGCCATTTAGTTTATATGTTGAGAAATTTCAGAGCTTCTCAGCCAAATGCCTGCTTTAGTTGTTGTCCCATTAAAATCTGAGGACTCATTGCTGCCCAAACTTATGTGAATTCTGCTCTAACATTGTGCCAACCTTCAAGGCTAAGACAAACAGTGTAAGTGACAGGTGGACAGCTCTAAAGCTAATGGAGCAGCATTACCAGTGTACCTCATTCAAAAATTAAGTTATTTGATTTTCATGCAAATCCAGCAGCACTGCCTCAGGACACAAGCTCTCCTCCCACAGTGATGAAGAACACACTGTTCGGAATTTATGCAATCTAGTAATTTCTCTTCCTTTCCCTCTTCAATCATGGCCACATAATGAAGTCACAGCTTTCAATAACAACTTATATGTTTATGAATTGTGGATATAAAATGTAAAAACCCACAGAGAAATCCAAAAATAACAAATGCAGATTCTGACCTTTCAATAAATAAGAAATCCAACGCCGCTATGTGTAGATTTTTTTTGTTATTATAGCATCTTTGAAAGTTTTTGTTTGCAGAAAAACTATTCCCACTGTCAATTTGTGCAGTGTCCCTAATAATAAAAATCAAATCAAGTTTGTGTGCAAACTCTGTTTATCTATATAGTGCAGACTGAAAACATCTCTACAGATTTATTAAGGCCAAATTCAAAGCTATGCACTGAGCAACAAAACCAGGATTCTACAGATATGCTAGCTGATATACGAGAATGTTCTTAGCATAGATGTACAATAATAACAAAATACCTGACACCAAGATGGCACTTATTTAGTCCAGTAGTGCTACTCACCTGGCGCATATGCTGAAAAAACTTTCAAGCTTCCTGGATTCACTTCCACAGTATGTGGCCCACTGAATATGAACAATAGTGTATCTTCCGCTGGCCCTGCTCACAAGTTCCCGCTTGGCTCGTAGACATTACATTGTAATGACATCATGGGTTTTAAAATTGCCTTTCTCAACTCAAGTACAGTTCTACAAATATAAAACCTTCATTGATAAAAAAAAAATAATGATATACAGTTGTAGTTTGAGGTGTCCTGTCAACAGTTTTACAGACAACTCTTTTACAGGGCGACAGTGGCTCAGTCCATAGGGACTTGGCTTTGGAACCGCCAGTTCAAGTCCCCATACGGACTAAGTATGGAGTGTGGATTGGTAGCTGGAGAGGTGCCAGTTCGCCTCCTGGGGGAAGGTGCCCTTGAGCAAAGCACCATACCCCCATTAGCCCCTTCACTCTGACATCTCTCCATTTAATGCATGTGTGTGTATTTCAGGCCTGTGTGTATGGAACATGTAAATAACAACAGATTGAAAAGAGTCAATTTCCCCTTGGGGAATAATAATGTATGTTGTCTTCTTCTTCAATGGTGGTCTAACGGGAAAATGCTTTTGGGCCGTTGGGGATATTTTTTGCTGCAATACTACAAGAGGCCACTGGGAAAAACTGAACTGCGTTTCTGTTTGGGAAAGCACACCGGTGCTTTGAAGTAAACTTTAACATCAATATGCTAACATGCTCATAATAACAATGTTAGCACTCTGACACTAACAAAGTACAGCTGAGGCTGACAGAAAAGTCATTAGTTTTGCAGATATTTGGTGTTGGACAAATTAAAATCCTGACCTGATGACGCACTTAATAAAAAGTGAAGGAATGATCAAAGTTTTTACAATTCAATATGAGGGGAACATGAACGTGTAGTCCAAATTTCACCTCAATCCATCAAATACTTTTTTAAGACATTTCACTCAAAGTCACAAAGTTCAACCTTATGGTGGCGCAAGAGGAAAAGTCAGGGGATCATTAAAGTCATTGGGATTGCTCCTCTGGGGACCATGAACGCAAGTTCAAAATGTCATGACAATCCATTTTGTTAATGTTGAGATGTTTCAGTCAGAACCAAAGTGGTGCACCATCCAACCAGCTGACTCACAGGACATTCTTGTCCCTGGAGCGATGCTGCTAGCAGGGCTCAAAATGACTTGAATTTCAGCCAAAAAAGATGCCATGCTTTAAAAATATATGTACATTTTTTAACATGTAAAACAAGGTTTCATAACATACGTCATACATCACCCTACTCAAATAAGGTACACACTGTTGTATCGATTGTGAACTTCTAACAAAAGATGTTGTTTAGGTGAAACTGTGTAAGCAGCATGCACCTCCCAGCTGTTGAAACAAGGGAGATGAAAGCAGCAGCACGTCAGCAGTGCTGCTATTTCAGTCATTGACCGTTGCACACACAGTCCATCATTTATTCATAGGGGGCAGTCTGTCAGAACAGGATGGTTCATGTTGGCCACTGTACCTCCAAACCTGCAGCTCAGCACCAGCAAACAGTCGGGCGGGCGGTTCAAGAATCGCAACACCTGGACAGTCAAGTGATCTGTCAGGTGGCTCTAAATTACCAGAAGCATCTCGTTTTACAGAGGAAAAAAAAAAGCTGGTGAGATATGCGACAACAAGGCTGGGGTCGTCTTACGTTAGACTTAATTCCATAAATGGGACACAGACACATGTTGACACGCACACGTGTACTTAAACATTCAGCCTCAGACAGATGCCACACACAGCACACACATGCTACATGCAGCAAGTAATGCATGCATGACACGCACGCACGCACGCACGCACGCACGCACGCACGCACGCACACACACACACACACACACACACAGAGTTAAGGATCCATTTTCAGGGGAAGCAAAATGATTAGCACTGCTGAAACATGAGCGGTTATTAAAAAGTCAATACATTGTCATTATAAGTGAAGATCGTTCCCTCAGAGTGAAGATATTGATCCATTCATGTGCTTACTGGTCATCGACCCGGCCAGTAATTTGCTCCCAAACAGATTTGAGATATGAGGTTTCCATTCCAGTGATGGCCTGTATCACTGTTACACTCACCTAGAGCCAAGGCTTTCACACTGAAACAGTTTCACTGATTTAATATGATTTAAATACATCTGAGGCCATGATCGCACATCGAATCACGCAGGCATGTAAGGGCACATTTTTATTTTATGTAATTATTCACTAGTTGCTGTGAGAAAATCTCATTGTGAGGTCAATTTAATAGCTGGAGCCATTCTGGAGCTTTCAATCATATACCATGATTTTAATTAGCAGATGGAGTTTACACAGTTGTCACAGAAATGTAGAGGATACAATATACATTTAAATTTGCAAATTCACATAAACAGTTCCATCAACCGCTTTACTCCATCTGTTGATGAAGATCATGTGTTATGATTAAAAGCTCCAGAACAGCCACTGACACTGTTTTTCAACTGGTGTTTCCAAAGTCAGCTCAGATCAGATATTTACTCGTTACCTTCTCAAGCTTACATTTGCTTAATTTAACCTTCCTTTCAAAATGTTAATTTGTTTTAGTAGCCACACTTTAAAAAGAGCCAAAATAATGTAAGTATTAGTTTTAATAACCTTAAATGAGCCACTCAGTTGAGAGGCAAAGTCCCTCTATGGGACCTAATTTTGGAAAAGTAGGTACAGTAGTTAATGGCGAGAGACCTTTTTTGATCCCATTTGAATTATGCCATGAATTACACATTTGATGTCTGTCATTTTAAAAGATCATTTTGCAAGTCAAGGAAGTAGCAGTTCATCGTTGTAAACCGCTCAGTGAACTACATCCCTCGTTTTGCCTAGTATACATAACCAATGTCAATATCACAATACCAATATGGTGTACTTTAGACTTTGGCATATTTCACTTCCTTTTCCAGAACAATGGAAAAAGTATTAAGGAAGTGAAATTCACTACAGGGCTGTCCATGTTGAGAGCTACAGCTACGCTTGTGTGAGTACACTCCAGTACGAAACACACAGGCATTGTAGCCTCAGCAAGAGAGAAAGTTATGACGTCACTTACACGACTTTTGAGTGTGCAGTCTTTCTAATTATGTATATTCACATTCTTATTCTTCAACAGTTTTACAATGAACTGTGACTTTCTAGACTTGCAAAACTTTTAAATTTAAAAACCTCATATGTGTAATCCATGACACAATTTAAACAGTATCAAAAATTGTCTCTCGCAATTAACAACAGTACAAATTTTTTTCTCAAACAAGATCCCATGGTGGTCCACAACAAGGGAAGGGACCTCCCCTCTCTATGCTTAGCTTACAGTAAAAAAAAAAAAAGGTCAGCAAACTAAGTAAAAAATACAGTAAAGTAAAAAGTGAGGTAACAATTCAAATCAGTAAAGTGATTTCCACCTCTAGTTAGTGGCACTTGTGTCAAAAGTAAAGAAAATTAGATCATGACTTACAGCGATTCATATTTTTTTCCGAAATAAGGTCCCATGGTCATCCGCATTTTGAGAAATATGCTAAATATAAAGCTGAAGCCAGCAGATGATTAGCTTAGCTTAGCTTAGCATAGCATAGCATAAAGACTGGAAACAAGGGGAGACAACTAGCATGGCTGTATGCAAAGCTAAAAAACAAAGCTTACCAGCACCTCATAGATTTACTAATTAATTTTATATGCTGTTTCTTTGATTAATACAAATACTGGAACTTAAAAAAGACTAGTTGTGATTTTACATGGAGTTATGCACTCCATCTGTGAAGCTAATGGTTATGTGAGTGGTTATTGATTAATGTTATCAATCACACATTAATGCTTCTCCAGTTACAAAATGTCTGCCATGGAAAAGATGTGAATCAAGAGACCTTGTCAAATTAAAAGTCCCTCATTCAGTTACCACTTAATCTTTCATACCAAGTCTCTACCAGAGTGCAATGATTTACAATGTTTAATGAAAGAAAAATATCTTAACTGTGCACATTACTCTTGTTTTGTTTTATACTAAGAAGATACAATAAGGAAATATCTTACTATCTAGAGCAATTAATGAAATAACAGTAACATTTTTCCCACAGTGATGTGTGATGAGAAAAGTAAAGTGTGCTGTTTTAGGAAAAGAGGCTTTAGTTCAACAGTTGTGTCGTCTTTCAAAACTCAGAAAAGAGCAAAAAGCTCCTGAGCTGTTTGATCAAATGAAGCCCTCTGCAAATCAAAGCAAACCGATTATCTGTGGACTTCACCTCCGGTGCTTTCACTCAGCCTCTGTGACAGGCCTGTTTGTCTTAGGAACAATGAATTATTTAATTGGATATTATTCAGAGGTAATTCAAATGCAGACCTAGTCATAAGAGAGACCTTGAAGATTTATGTTTGCTTAATCCTTTGAATTTGTGTATGCTGTGTGATTCAGCAATGCACTGGAGCAAAACCCAATCATTTGAAAATAAAAAAAAAAATGCCCTCTTTAATATTTATAATCCCTTTTGAACTGTAAACTCCATCTGTAGTTTAAAGTGATGACTCGTTCAAAGCATAATCTTAATCCTTTTTTACGCAGCTTAGTTCTGAAACCAAAGGGAACTGGGGGAAATTGAAAGCTGCCATCAATGCAATAAACCAGAATCAAATACAAGCAGAAGGGCACAAACTAATTCTCATACAAGGGCACTAATGCTGTTCATCTGTGTCCCTCACTGCAGAGCAATGTACTGTTACACAAGCTGAGAGAAAAAAAATCCAAAATACATTAGAAAACTAGAAGAATTGTGAATAATATACGACTCCAACGGACACAAAGCATAACAAGTTTTCAGCAGTAGGTCATTACATTTTCACTTTCCCTTAGTTTGGGTTTTCCTCACATTGCTTCATTGAGTTCACTGTTCCATGTGGTGTCTTAAATTTAGACCGCTGCGCTGTTTAATTTGGCCCAAAGGAGACATTGCATCATTCAGTTAGTTAACACGCACTTTAATACTGTAATCCAATTAGCATGAGAGGAAGGTGATGGTAAGAGTAGCCATGATTTGATTAAGATAGCTGGGCTAACTGAATTTAATGTGATGAGGCAAAATGGCCTGTGTTAAAGCCGCCCTCAAGTGTAATTTGGTATTTTTATGACATTTCATAATTTTCTGAGTCATTTCCTGACAGTGTTGATTAGCCAAACTGTTAGCCAAATACTTTTGACAAATAACTTAATTTTGTGCTTAAAGTTTAAAAAACAAAGAACGAGTTGTTCCTAAAAAGGGGAAAATGATGTATGATTATAATAGAAGCTGCAGGTCATGCGTTTCATAATCGTAACAGTACAGCCTTCATTATGTCCCTCTAGGTGTGTCTTCTTATCCGTCTGTCAGATAGTCTTTCTTGTTAGTTTTCTAACTTTGAGTGAGTCTCAAATCGCATACTTCTGTCAGTACACTTCAATGTATACACTATGTAAACTATGTAAACTATGAACATTTGAGCGCTATATCCACCCACACCACACGTAAACCAAACTTATGTCACAGCGTACCCTGATTGAAATGTCCTGCCGTAGCTAGGAGCAAGTTAGCTAGCTAGCAAACATCCCCTTACTAGCTAACGTTAGCTTGCTAGCTAATTAGTTAGCAAGCTAACATTAGCACTCGAATTATTGTTCGTGGTACCAAATCATTACAGACTCTACAAACATTTCTGACGACTTCTCATCGACAACAGTTTTTTGTTAGTGCAAAACACATGTAAAACTAACAGGCTCCTTGTTGTCCCCAGCAGCCATGTCAAAAGTTGAGATGTTTGCTACGTCACAAAGGTGTGGACTGTTGAGGGTGAGAAGTGTCCATCATTCCACTCTCAACTTTTGGACCATATACATAGTAATGTCATTACTATGTATATGGTCCAAAAGTTGAGTTAACAGTCATTATGACTGATAGTCCTCTGTCTCTACTTCTGCCCTTTTTATTAGGACAGAAAGCCTCAATTTGTGTCGTTCAGTGTGGCAAAGCAACATTGTCAGGAAATGACACAAAAATGCCAAAATACACTGGAGGGGGGCTTAAAGAAGTTTTTTCATATAATTGAAAAAGTGAAAAATAATGAACATCAGCGTTTCTTGGAATCACATTTATACTGGACGATTCTGCACCTCACAATTTACTTTTACTGCTAATGCAGGAAGTAGTGTGCTCTATGTATACCGCAGTTTGCCTCCTGTCGCAGTTACTGTAACCACAATCTTTCCCTTCCCATAGCCAAGTGTTTTTGCAGCAACCATAACCATACTTTATTTGCCATAACCATAATCCTTTGCTAAGCGTAACCACAGTGTAGTTGCCAGGTGCAGATATTGTGCCAAGTTAGATTTTTTATTTTTTAGCAATGTTGACAACGGATGTTAACTACTAACACATAACCTTCCTGTCACTGATATTATTAAATAATGTTTATGATCTCACACTGTCAGGGAAGTCTGGTTTCTATAAATGATTTAATGCCACAACCACTTTAATCTTAAATCTTAAATGAGTCGTTTGTGTGTATGTAAATGTACTAATCAACATGAGTGTTCAATGCACTGGCCATGCTAAAGCTGGTGTTAATAACAGTCATACATATTATTATTGTTGCTAACCCACAGACAACAGAATATCAGTCGCTCAGGATCCAGCAACATGCAGAGGTTTTTCTTTTGTGGCAATATGAGGACTGCGAGTAGGCTCAGTAAAACTGAGAAAGTCCCAGAGAGACAAAACACAGAGAGTTCACAGGTGAGGACACATAAAACTCAGGTGTCAGGTTTTACTAACTGGATTATTGAGTGAATGTTAAAGCGATCAAACAGATTAGTGTAAGTCAACACAAGGTCTGACGTCTGACCAGTCACTTCTTCTCATATACAGTAAGACAAAGTGATTTAGTGTCCACATAAATGCAAAGCTGTGATGGTATTCAAACCTTGGCCCTCTGCAGACACAGTGTCTTGTGTCCAGATATCACTAAGCAGACTGCAGTTTACACAACGCATCAAGAATGTGTCTCGATTAGCCAGTTGAATGACAACTTCCCTTCTAAACATGCAAACAGAGTTACGCAATTTCTTTTCCAGGGACTGCAGGGCTGCTGTACTGGATCACACCACAGGTATATACATTATGTACATAAACTGTATGTAGGTGATATTGTACCTGTTAGTGGATCTGTGACTTGTAACAACTTCCAGATGTGATTTAAGCAAATCGAACCTTTGTTTTGGAATCAATTGCTCATGTATGTGATCAGAAAATCCTAAACTAGTTTTTGTGCCAAGTAGGAACTGACTTTAACAAATGACTCATCTTTTTAAAAGCAATCTCAATGTAACTAATTTCAAATGTGCTCCGAATCTCTGTCGAGACATTAAGTAGGTCTGAACATTTTGTTGTCCTTATCTGTCTCTGTTTTCACTTAGCTTTGTGCGATGATGAATGGAGCACTGGGAGTTATGGATGGGTTAATTAGCAGTGAGAGCTCATCTCATTAGACAGTGAATGGCATCAGTGCTGAGTCGAACATGCTGTCAGAGCTCTGATGACACATTCCTCCACAGACCTGCAGCAGCGGCTCTCCGTGTTTATCGGTCTGTTTATAGACGGTGACCATCACCAATACATCTCTGTCTCTACATCACAAAACACTATTCCAAATCTAAACTCACAAAATGACTTGATGTGTGATTTGCGACAATTAATATTCATATATTCCTGAACGTTTTATCAGCTTACTTCAATAGTGATTATGCTGAGTCAGCAGGATTCTAGTTAATGGCTCATTAATAACATGTATAGAACAGGATCAGAAAATACCCCAAAAGCACTGAAGTGAGAGAAGAAAAAAGATGCGGACGGGCATATGGTTTTAAAGCCCAATTGGGTGAATAAAAAGTATCTGGAAATGTGGTTTGGTTCATCAGTAACTCAAAGTAAAACTATATTATTAAATATACCCGACAAAGTCATACTTTTTGTCATAAAGTACCCATTAAAATCAAATCAAACTCGTTAATACATAAAGCAAATAAGTGGGCAAGTCGCCCTATATATTGAAAAATCATTTCACAAAATGAGTGTTAGAGGCAAATTATGGAGTATCCTTAAATCCTTTCAGATTATGTAAATCATACCCTCTGTTGATAACAGATAAATCACCAGAGAGAATGTTTCCAGAAAAGCAAAACTGAATTAGAAGTGCACAAGATGTACAAGTAATGACTCAGTAGCAAGACATGAAAAGACATCCAAGCCACATCATCATACCTATGCAAGAACAAAAAAGTCAAAGCTTTGAATATTTTTGTTCCTCAAGAGAAGGCATGCCTGAAATTTTTGGTACACAGTGAATAGCTCAAATCTGAGTATGAATGTGTGGATCTCCACTCCATGTTCTTTTAGTTAGACAAGGGGAATCAACAGGATGAAATGTAGTGGCTTTAAATAAATGTATAAAATGATGCACCTTTGTTTGGTAATGGTGCGTTGCCTAATATATACCCATATAACAAACATATGTTTTTTTTGTTCACTGCTGACTCCAGTAACATTCTAAAGGAAATATGAAGATTTCTTTGTCACTCTTCATGTTTGTTATATTACACACTTAGAGTGACTTTAGCCCCGTTTCCACCCAACACTTTCGGTATGGTACCTTTGGAACCAAAAGTAACCCTTCAGACATGGTACCCAGACCCTAGCGTTTCCACCGCAAACAGTATTCTTAAATGTGGGTGGGGTCACTCACTGCTCCGTCCAGCACTCACTGTATTTCCTCATTACCGGTGACACAGATGGAAGTCTGCACCTCGTTTATTGTCCAAAGAATGAGGTTATACGCCAACATTTTCAGAACAAAGTATAACAGCCTGCGGTGAGAGTCTCTCTACATGGGATATTTTAAAATAGTGGGTTTGTGAATTTAATCCTTCTAAGGCAAGCTCAGGGGTTTAGTGTTGCCGTAGCCCACAGGAACGACGCTCCACAACTCTTTTTTTTTTTTCTCTGAGTGAGGATTGGGATAAATGCCGTTCACATAACCAGGTCAAACTTAATTTATATATATAAACGCTTGAAGGTCCACTCATTACTAAAAGTGTATGTCACATAAAAACTGAAACAATGGTCAAAGTTGTCACAGTGAAATTTAAGGTGTGTTGATTAATTCACTTTGTTACAAGTTAACGCTCCACCTTAATAGTCGCCGGCAGTCGGCTTGGTGAATTAAGTTATTTTTTACTCCGACTCCAGCTGCTGCGAGACACAGCAAATCATCTTTTCATTTTACAGTTTACTAATAAAACTCTCCAAGGTATGAACAGTGGTTTCATGAGCCTCAAAACCAGCCACAGCTCAGCCCTGAGCAGAGTGACCGTCCTGTATCAACAGACTCCAGTGTTCACAGCTCCTTTTAGCACCAGATCTGTGTGCTAGGTACCCCAACAGAGGGGTGAACAAAACGGGGGACAGTACGGAACGGTTCCATTGGTATCATCCACAACTTTTCACAGTGGAAATGGAAAAAAAAAAAGCGTAAGCTGGAATGAACTGTGCCGTACCGTATTGCACTTATTTGTGCTGGGACCTGACAACAACTAAAATATTGTAAGTTTAATCTTTAAAAAAACAACAAGGAAACTGAATCAAACAGGTGTGTCGATTCTTGTTATTTTACTAAAAAATTGTCTCTTTTCATTAGATATGATTACAAAAATTGTGTTTTTCAGAGGATATAACAAATAAAATTGCCAAGATTAATGTTTCATTTACTAATCTAATGACCGCATGTATTTTCACCCAAACCGTCTGTTCATTCTGACTGATCTTATTTCCACAGATAGATTCTTGCATAAATGGTCTGATATCAGATGCAAAGTGTCTCCAATTTAGAATCTAATTAAGTTTGATCTGAGTCATGGAGCAGGTGTGAATCCCTCTCCTGCCACACTGTCTGCTTATCTCTGACACGGGAAGCAATCCAGCACCACGCCACAGTCACATTTCCATAGCACCTCGCTAACCATTTACATGTCTTAATAATTTAATGATTCTGGCATTTGAACATTAAAATTCTTATTTTCTAATCAGAAAAAAACCACAGGAGCTTTCTCCATATTGGTCAAATACAGATCATTTGACAAATCATCCCCCCTAGCAGGCTTAATGTCTCGTGCATATTCATAGCTTTTTCAGATTTCCAATCAAAGTGGCTGGCAGGTCTCTGGTGTGAGCTGTGCCTCTCACTCCTCTATGAATCATTCATGCTGTTTAGCTCACAGTTGTTTGGGTGCATCTGGCTCGGGGAGGTATGGGGTTGGCCAAATGGAGAGGCCACATGGCGGCTCCAGATGTTTTGCTTTTGTATATGCACAGCTCATCAAAAACAACAAGCAGTGCCACCCTAGAGTCTCTGCCATCTGGGAGACACCAGACAACAGCTTCTCGTGCTCCCTGGTGAATTATTGGAGGGCTCTTTTGAAAAGATATGAGTTATTTTCAGGCAACCCCTTAATGCTATACATTCAGCAACTCTGAGCACTCAAGCACCGGGTCTACTGTTGTTAAATCTTGTGCAGCAGGCTGCTAATTTGTAGTCAGTTCTTCAGCTGGAGGGCTTGGATTTGAAAAGCATCCGGCCAGCTGAAGTGTCCTTGAGCAAGACAGCAAATCCCTGCAGCTCGTAAAGATGTTTTGTAGCTGCTACGAGTCTGACCTGCCTGTGTAAAATAGGGTAAAGCAAACTGACTTTGCTCTTAAGGGATCAATACAGAAAATGATTAACAATGCTGTTCCAACACTAACTTGTCTTTCAGTTTGTATTGAACTGCATCACAACACAAATCAATCAAAGTAATGAGAGAAACATTTGAAAGCTGAAGTTCACTTTTCACACAAAGTTTTTGAATATCTGTCAGGTCACATTATTCTGAGCGCCGTGTGCCGCATTCTCTGCAGGCTCTTTGTGTCCAGCCCCCTGTGCACATCACACCCATCCCCAGATCCCTGCCACTCTCAGTAAAATCATTATTTAGTCTTTTTGTAAGCAAGCAGTGTCCCAGATCACAAATTAATCTTTCATATGTTTCCAAGATCTAGCCTTCTGTAATCCCATCTGTATGAGACACAACAAAGCACAGCGAGAGAGCGCCCATGAATTATTCATTCATTTCTCATGAAAGGCTTTCGTTATGTCTGTCATGTTTCACTCTTGCAAGGAAAATCCATTGATCCTTGCCTTTTCTCTGACAACAAGAACAAACAAGCGACATCACATGGCTGTACATTTTCTCACACTCCGACAAACAGATCTGAGAGAAACACATGGGCAATAAAGCAATGTATGATATGCATATGTGCATAAAGTGTACACACATTACAACTGCTCACTCACATGTACTGTACGCGCACCACATTAAACACATCTCCGTGCTCTTAACTAATAGCTGCAAGTGCAACCTCGGGGAACATGTTTGAACTAGAACACAGCGAGGCACAGTGGATTAAGTCACATGTGCCTTGCCAGTAATCATTTATCTCCAGTAGTATTATAATCTAATGGGCATGTCTTCTTTCTGACAAGTTGCCTTCATAATTCAGTGCAACAGAATAGAGAAAACAGCATTGTTAACAAGGAAAGGCTTTAAATCACAAGCACGGAGTACATTTCCTGTGAAATATTAATGTGGAAAGTGTGTTTGTGTACAAGGAACAAAGGGCAGAGTGTTGTACATCAATGGGCTGACAGTGCTGCAGGCTCCACAGACCGGGCTCAGCTTATTCCAGCTATGGCACGCTGTGTATGTATAGGGGGTTGGTGCATGGGGGAAAGAGAGAGGGTCATTTATAATGTATAGGCCTGCTGGAGTGTGAGGTGTTGGGTCTGCTTAGGTTAGTGTGCATAGCTCTGTGCGGCTGGTCTTCACCTCCCTCTGAGCACTTGCCTTATTTACTTTAAAAGCTTTCCTCTGGAGCCTTGTTTGGGAACTTGAGGAAACTGGATGGATAAGACAGATCCAATTCACTAATACCTCCATTTTTACAATGATGAGCCTATCGCCTTACAAGATTGGGAGTAGGCACAACTCTCCCTTTGAAAGTCACACAGCCTTGTAAGTCCACATTAGTGTCTTGTTACCTGCAATGTAATGAGGTTAGTCGGGCGGTTGTCTGCAGGGTGCTCCAGTAATGCTCTCGGCTCCCAGGTCGGAGGAATCTGACTGGATCCTATTAAGAACAACACGGTGGCTTTATCTCCATTCACAGCAATAAAAAACCCACATCAGACACATTTAAAACACTAACTGTACCGTACTATTAATCCTAGTGCACCTGTAGCTTGTTCTATTCTTGTCACTCATGCTTATTTCATAGTACACTGCAGCTCTGATATGACAAGTTGCTTGTGCTGATTGTGTGTACTTGACTATGTAGATTATACAGCAGCTTGCAGGATAAGAGTGCTGTTGTTGGCCCAGGCTGCCTCCTCCCTGCCTGTCAGCGCCAAGCGGAGATGAGCTTGTGGCCCGTTCTGTCTGCTGTTAATCCTGCCTGTTCTGCTTTGTCAAAGCTGCTGTTTGAACAATGGAGCTGTCTTCTTGTCTGCTAATTTAGGAACAAACATTTGCCTGCGTAGCAAACAAGCTCTCCCAGGAAGTGCTATTAATAGGATAATTAAGCAGACGGTAATGAGCAGGATTACTGCTAATTATGACAAGATTTGTTTTGGCATTTGCCTGAGAGGCAGCGGAGTGTTAAAGTCTGCACAGGAGTTCATCACTGCACCGAGCGAGCAGGCACCTGAGTAAACAGACTGGGACTCACTGGGGGTATGGGTGTGCTGCATGCACATGTGCATGTGTGTGTTTGTGGGTGGATGGGTAGGGGGTGGTGGTGAGGGGAGGGGAGGGGGGCGAGATAAACAGAGGGAAGATAATAGCAAAAGCACAACAATGCCAGAGGTACTGCTAGGCCAGGATATCTCTTTAAAACAAGGTCAATCCAACCTGCCTCTACATGACCCTGTGGCTGTGAGGGGCAGCCAGCTGACCCTGCACACAGTATCCGTATCCTGGAGCTAGTTAGAAACGCCCATCACAATTTCCCACACCGACACGATGTCTTCAGATGTCTTGTTTTGTCTGACACAGACAGCATAGTAGTTGCACACATCCAAAAATCGTTAGTGGCAGGTGCTGGACCAATAAAAGACACCAATATAAACACAAAGAAAGGTCTGCACACTGTAGCTCCCTTAAGTGCTGTTTATTAGCACTTCCACAAATGACGTTTGGAGCTCTTCTTCAGACTTAATCGTATATATAAAGACACCACCTTAAAATACACATGCTCTGGACACAGGACAGACACATGATGATCTTGGTGAACCCATCTCCCCACGTCCCCCATAAAAACATCAGACTAGAAGCTGTGTACTTGGTTGACTTCCATTTTATATGTTGTGCCCCCCTTTGTGAATATTTGTGGTCTGAATATTGTAAATTCCTGTCTTGCATATAATCCTAAGGGATATCCTATTTTAATATACAGGTGCCTCTATTTAGATCTAGCCATAAAGAAGGTATGCATCTGTATATAACATAAGTTATCTGTGGGGGGTTTGTGTTTCACCAGATCATCATGTGTGTCATGTGACATTAGCATGTGTATATAAAGATGGCTTTACAGTGATTGTTCACATACAACCTTTTCCTCTACATAAGGAATGGTGATCATGAAAGTTGATGAATAAATACAGACTTATAGACTTCCCAGAGTAAGACAGGCAGTGGATGAACTCATTAGACACTTGTGGAATATCTGTTTAATGTTTCCTGCTCTGTCAGGACAACATCTGACATCAAAGGATGCTTCTAATTAAAAACAATCTTTACTGTGTACATTTTCTCATACAGTTTCCCATATCTTAACCTTTCAGTTTTCATCCATATCACACTCTCCCCGACTTCTCAAATAGTCTAAATCAGGAGTATGTGTGACATGAGCTAATTCAGTTCTGGCTTTATAAACATTTTATTTAACTTGTGTGAGGCTTAGTTTTTCTTCAGAATAAAATGTCTCGCTTGCAGGTGACAGGAAAAAAAATGTGAGCGAAGAAGCAAATGCTTTTTTTTGTACCACTCAAACAACCGCACAGTATTGTTTTCAAAGAGCTTTGTTAACGAGCCATTTTTCTGTCATTAGATGCTAAAAGAAGATGTATTTTGTTTGAAGTAAAACTTGAATTCATTTCATGTGCATAAAAAAGTGATATTTTTTTGTACTAAAGGTTTTCTTCTCTTCTGCTAACAAAGAGGGCAAAAAGGCAAATCTGTTTTACATCGCATTCAAAGTTTGATTATTTTTCTGGGTATTAGTGTGTTATTAGTTGTAGAATTATTGTCATTCTCTCACATGATAAGAGATTAAATTAGACTGTTCCTTCCTGGGAACACAGAAGAATTAAACCGTGGGGCGACTTTAACTGAGATGAAACCTTAATTCACAAGATTCAATCAAAAACCTGACAACAAACAAGCCTAGTTGAGGTGAAGGGGAATCTTAATGCGATTGTAGCTAAAGCTCAGACAGTGAGCCGCCTCCATTAAAGCATGCCACACGGCCCAGCAGCTCCAGATAAGACAGCTGAGTCTGGGATTTAGAGCTTTGGCTTATCGTCATCTTCACACCACTGTCTCACCAAGAGCAGAGAACATGGCACCCAAATCCTCTCCGACTGGGAACCGAGTTTGTCTTTGTCTACAGGTGCAGTCAAAGTCGGACACAGGTACATTAATGGGTTCTAACTCTCAATTAGGACCTTGATCTCTTGGCCTCCTCAAAACACACAGCAGCTTTGGCACGCCAACAGGACTTTTCATTCTGTAGCAGAAGCAGGGATAAGATTATAGAGAGGGAGTGCTGTGTGGAGCACTGTTTCAGAAATAAAATTGCTTTTATTCCACCCAACATGTGTTCAGTGAGATTAAGGCATAATCTTACAACGTTTAATAAGAGCCCGTTTGTGGCCTTCCGGCTGAGGCAGAAAAGTGGAGCATGCTTGCTCTACTTTAAATCCTGTTTATTGAATTATAAAGAACCTTAAAGGATCAGGAATGTGACTCATACATTTAAATGTTTTATAGTATTTCCACGTCAAAGCACATCAGCAAGTAAAGTATGCTGTGTTTAGAAAACTTTTTGTATCCCACAATTTATTTTTCAAAATATAAATGAAGTGCACTTACAAAAGCAGGACTGTATGTGGAACATTTTGGGGTATAAAATGATTTATTGTATGTAAATTCATACTAAAGGTACAATATCAATTACCAAAGGATATTGGGTACAACATGAGTAATGATCCCTTTATTAAAGATTCAACATTAAAGAGAAAAAGTGATAAAATGCAGGAGATTTGCCACGACAACCTACATCCAAATCCTGCTCTATTCTCAAACATAAGGCCATATTGGAAATCCCTAACCTCAATTTATGTAATCCAAAGCCCTTGCATGAACTTCAGCTTGAGCTCTGGCTTTCAAGAGGTATTTGGAAGTTAAAGTCTCAGATCAGATTTGGACAGATTAGAATTAAGAGTTGGAAGTCTGGGAGGGGTGGATATGAGGATTTGCACTGCTCCACGAGACGGCCTTGTCAGTGATAAGTTATACTGAGCCACGGGTAAGAGGATTGCCCAGACTAATCCGAATCAAAAGACATACCATGTGAATTACATCCCGAAACAGGTTCGCTTACAGAGATTAGAAACCTGCATGTAAATCCTGTCATACTCTACTTGGCGCTGGAAGATGAGCCTGAAAGAACAAACACAAACATGCGCTTTGTACCCTGCTGCAACTGCTGGCACCAGGTCGGCTACCAAAATCATCGGTTTCCTTGATTACAGCTTTATTCTTTCCTATTTTTTTAGAAGATTAGATGCTCATTGATGAGACTATCTAGGCCAGGCGCACTAATTATTCACACCACATCTAAGAAAGTGTTTATACTAAGGGCTGAGAACAACCCTCCGCTAGTGTACTGACACCCACAGACACCCACACAGAAGCCTGCTCGCCCCTCCCTTTCTCTTTCTCGCAATCCCTCCCTCCCACCATCACTAAGCTAAGCTCTAGTTCAATGAAGCATTTATTTCTCTTCCTGTTTGACATGGGTGATTCTATCAAGGCATCTGGCAGCAAGTGCTGTAATACAAGGCTTTCTGTTGAGATGTCAAAGAATGTTACTTTCTGCCATAGTGAAAGAAAAAATAGCTTACATTTTTCTCTCTTTTTTTCCCCTCCTGAAGTACTGAACAAACAAGACTTGTATCCCTGGCCCAGAAATGCTTCAAAGAGCACATGTCTGCTGGGACTGGATGTGAAATGTAGAGCAGTGTTGGCTGCTTAGCTTTGCATTTCAGCCAGAGCAAGCTCATAAGAGCACTGCAGAAATCTGGGCAGATCTGTAAACCAGGCAGAGTGGAGTACGAGGCGCAACCTCTCTCACTGCAACATCTACAGAAGGTGGAAACATGTTACTGCAATAAAAAAAAAAAACAACAACTGCAGTTTCATAACTTATCCGCTGCTCACATATTTCATACTGTCTGAACCACACGCTCATTGCTGTGGGTAATAAGACACAGTGATCCCAGAAGCCTCAGCGTTATACCGGGCCATAGGTACACGCTACTGATAAAAACTGATGAATAATATCACAGCTTAAATACGGAATGAATCTGTTGGGCCCTCATGTGTACAAGGGAGATATACTATGGTAATTACCCTACACATCAAGCCTTGTGAAAAATGCAGCAAAGCAAAGCAATTTTGTTGTAGATTGAATGGATGTAAATGCTTTAGGGCACAGTGTAAATGGAGAGCACTGAGACGAAAGCAGTAGGAGCCGGCATAAGAAAAACCATCAAGCGGTGGTGCAAAACTCTCGGCAGCGCTATGAAGCATGCCGAATAGAGGTCTCTCGCTGCAGTATAACGGCTCATAAAGCCGCAAATGGTATTTCCACTTCATTCAGTCTCAGGGCCAGGTTCCAAGCAGCTCCTCAACGATGGAATTGAACCCATTAGCAATCGATTAAAGAACCAGCAGGCAGTCACCACTCTGCCTGCAGGCAGGACGAGGCATGGCGGGGGTGGGGGCCTGTCGGCCAGCTGAGGCTCCTGGGGATTGAGGTTCAAATCTTTGTTTATGTAGAAATAGTGGCGAGCACTTTAACCTCAGATCCTACCCCTGCGGAGCAGATTATGACGGTCAGATTGCAAGCGGGTAGTGCTCTGAGATGCAGAGCGCGGCGGCTTTTGATTGACACATCGCATCACAGATGCACAAGGTACAACACCTCAGTGAGATAAGACAGCCCCCACAGGACACCTGTGACTCCTCAAGAGAAGGCAGGGTACCAAATTTGATGAGCATATTCATAAGTCCTATCGAGTGCCTGAGCCGTGGATGTTTACCGAGACCATGAGATATGAATGATGAACAATTTGACCTTTTGAGACAGATTAGAATTTCAATCAAGTGACCACAACCCAATCCATAAAACTTTATGAAAATGGAGCGTGAAGTCATGTAATTACCTCCGGCTTGAAATGTTCTCTCTGTTTTTACTAGTCCTTTCAGCACATACTGAACACACAAGTAGTAAGACATAAAGGTAGACAAGAGTGTAAATCAGAATTTAATTTACTGTGCTCCTCCTCTACTTCATCCCTACACTATATATGCTCCATACATAGCAGCCTGTCAGCTTTTGTTCTTGGGGCCGACCTTTGTCTGCACGGGCCTCATAACTGACATTTTCAATTACACTGCAAACAACTTATCAATATGCATGGATTTCCAAGCCAATATCAGAGCAAACAGAGTCGTTTGGAGAGCTGAGTCTGTCAGGGGAGAGAAATAGGGCAGACATGTCAAGGTCAGGATTTTGTTAATGAGGGACGGGCCGCTGAATAATTGAATGGGCTGAGCAGTATCGACTGTTGAAGCAGAAGCGTTTAAAGCGTTGGCGATCGTTAAGGAAAATCCTCCCAGCACTTTATGTTCCATGGCAGTAATTTATGCACGGGCATCCAAGCGGGTGCCCTATGGTTCACAGCACTGAATGCACAAAGCAATGAGTGGATTAGCCAAGCACACTCTAGAAACAGCAGCCAAGCGTGCAAGTCATTCCTGTGGATGAAGTAATGGCTCTGGCAGTGCAATTATTCAGCTGTGCATTTTAAATACACAGACAAATGGCAGCGAGAGAAGCGTTGAATATTTGCTCAGTGTACCTAGCAGAAACATGGAAAAATAGCTAATCGTGAACAGAATGCCAAGGCTGAAAGTGATCAATCTGCAAATGATGTCTCACACACTCAGATACTGAGCAGCTGCAGCAGTGACAGAGGGCGATTCAGAGAAAGGAGGATGTAACATGTGATTTTATGCCGTGTACTTTGTAAACAAGTTCCTGGAGGAAAAAAAAAAAAACAAAAACGTGATGAACGACTAAACTGATGACATCAGCTGGTACTGCCGGATTCCCTGGCAAACACAACTGTGATATTTGGCTACAGAAAACAAATTCTAATAATTACGGGATCAAAGCAGCAGATGTAAATGCGTGTAAACAAGCTAAGTAATACTACTTTAGCCAAATGCCCCCTTTTGTTTGAACGCAATCTCAGCCATTTTTAATCTGCACCAAGAACTGCTCAAGCTGTTGTTGTTGCAGCAACATACTCGAGCAGTTCTCCGGCCTTTAAAGCCTCCACCCCTCTCTCCTCACTGTAGGTTGGGAGCTTTGGGGGGCTTCTAATCCCTCTATGTAATTACTGCTCCCTGCAATGGCCAGACCATCTCTGTGTAAATCAGATTAGCTGACCTAAATCGCTCTCGTTTCTCTCTACCCCATCAAACAATTCCTTATCTACACCCAGAGAGCTAAACAACACACAGACACCACTCCTCCAACCTCCCGCCCCCAAAGACATGGCCTGTTTATTTGATCAGCGCAGGAAAGCAAACAGTTTCTCCATGATACACAAACAGGCTGGGCTGGGCCGGCCCTGCTGGGTGGCCACAGAGCAAGGGCAGGGCTGAGTCGCTGAAGACAGGCAGATAACCGCCTCCGTCACGTCCGCAACTTCCATACTGGGGCATTAAAAGCAAAGGAAGCGAGGCAGACACATAACACGGACAACGATGTTGCTCAACGCGCGGTAAATAAAGGTCACCGAACATGATAGAGATGTATTACTCCTCTCTGTGCTGCCTCCTCGGCTCCTTCCCATCCAATTTATTCCTCAGGTCATACATTTACAACTTTGAGAGGAGGGGGGAGGAGGAGGAGGGGGGGGGTTATAGAGAGGAAATGCTGCTCTTCAGTGGGAATAGAGACAGGCTAAAGTAAAGAGGGGGAACAAATGAGGTCTGTGATCCTGCCTGTCCCCTCCTCTCCCCACTCCCTCCCTCCTGAGCCCCAATCAGGCTGAACCACTGCTCTCAGCGCGACAGCCAGGCCTTTGTTGCTGTCTGAATGGAGGTTAAATATCCCTCGAAATCAGAGCTCTTTGGCTTTCTGGACGCATAGTCAGAGACCCAGTGCCTTTCACATGCTAATGCCGGTGTTTTTTATTTCCTTTGTAACCATGGTTAGACAGCGGTATCATGCTAAAGGGCGATGAATAAAGCCGGTGAATTTGTTTTTTTCTCAGCTTTTTTTCCCCTCCTCTCCCTCTCTCTCTCCCTCTCTCCTCTTTTCTCCCATCCCTCCCCCCGTTTCCCCTCTCTCCCTCTTTTATCACCATCTCTTCGAGCCAGCCCACATTCCATCCCCCTCCTGCAGGGGTTTAAAAAAGCACAGATGGTCTCTCCTGACCTGCTATTCATCATTGTGTCAAAAGCTTTGTCAGAATAATGCTCCACAACAACAAGCTGAAGGATTTTATTTGTTTCTATTGATGAGGCCCGTTAATTTCACAGACGTCTCATTAGGCTTAAACCACCAATTAATTTCTTTTGTTCTCATTAAATGGCTAATTCTAAACATGAACCGCACTGACAATGAGTGCTGCTCAGAGCCAAAGCCAGACAGCGCTGCTCCCGCCACGGAGCTACTGGGGCGTGAAGCAGGCAGGTAGAGGGAGAAAATTGAAGAGCAGGAGGGAGCGCAATATGGGGGAGGAGGGCTGGGGATGGAGGGGGGGCAGTCGAATGAGAGAGAAAGTGGTGGCAAGAGCAGGAAAGAGCGAGAGAGCCCTGACAAAAGCCTCTGTTAATTTGTAGACGCCCTTAACACTAGGCATGGATGGCAACTCATTAACTGCTTGCAGATTTTTTTTTTTTTTTTCCTGTCAGGGGATCAAGTGGCCCTCAGGAGTAAAGGTTGCAATCATCTGTTGGTGGCAGCAGCCAACACTCAGCTCTGAATAAAAACGAAAATAAAAATGATAGCAGAATAAATCAAAATACAAATGGGAACAAAAGAAAAAATGAAAAGCGCAGACTGGGAACTAAGGTAGTAATTTTTCTATTGGAAGTGTGTTCACAAAAGCCATCTTGTGCCTGCACTCCATTATAGCGGTGCAAGCTGTCATTATGGCCAAGGATATATGGAAGCCTCATAATATCCAGAGATTGGTAGTTTGTTAGACAGCACTGTACAATTTGCTGCAGCCTTGAAGGATCCTTGAGCCTCTCTTGACAATTTACCGAGGGAATTGCCGGAGCGTTGCCTTTTGTCTGCTGGAGACACAGGGGCAATTATCCAGCCTCCTGTAATGTTTCCCTGACTTTAATCTCCTGGCTGAGAGCGTAAAGCAGAATGGGTAAGGTTTCAGAGTGCCTCTGGGTTCTATTAACACACAACTGCTGTTTCTGTTCAGGCCAGGCAGCCAAGAGAGGACTGCAATCTGACAGACAGGCCTCCCCTGGGCTTTTAGGGAGAAAACATGATTATGTCATAATATATTTTCGAAAAGAGATCCATTTGAAAGATTGCCCCTCTGTCTTTTCAATCTAACATGGCTCTGCTTTTGTCAGGCGCAGTGGGAGCACTGGGAATGACAGATGCTTCAATGAACCAAACAGGAATAGAAATAAAGTGTTTACCAGGAAAGAAAAAAATCACCAGAGACCAGAAGCAGGGGCAAGAAATCCAGTTTCGCTAACAATGTCATCAAACGAATCTTATTAGTCTGGTGTCAACATTTTCCTGGGTTTACTTTTTCTAAAATAAATACCCTGCGGAGCTGTCTCTTCGTAAAATTATGCCTATGGTGTTACTCATAACTCAAAACTGTCACCATAAATCGGAAAAGGTGTATTTAGTAAAATATTACAGCTGAAACAACAAGTTTATTAGTTGATAAATTGAAAAATATAGTGACAGAAAGATAGCTGCCAACTTTTATGATAATATATTGATCATTTTAGTCACTTTTAAACAAAAATGTCAAACAAACAGCTGAATACCGTTGGGTTTGGTACTGCTAGTTCAATGAAACATAACATTTGAATAAAACTAAGTCCAGTTGCTTTCAATTCAATTGCCTTGTGACCTGGATAAATGAGAATATCCACAGGCAACATTTGAATAGCTCTCCTTGGGCTGTGGAAAATTATAACAAGCATTATTCACTATTTTATGATTATCTTTAAACAATTTATCCATTAATACAAAAAACTGTCTGCAAATTAATTGACAATGAAACTAAACGTTAGTTGCGTCCTTAAAAAAATATCACTGAGCAATGGATTCTCTATGGTCCAGATTGAAACTTTGTCTAACAAAATGTTTTGTTCCTGAGGCCCAGTAGGTGTATCACTTTGCGGCTGAGAATAACACTTGAGCTTCAAGTATGAGTATTTGGACAGGGCTGAGCTCTCCAGCACAGAGATCATGCAGCCACTTCACTACTTATATGTGTAAGAGCTTTCCAAAAAGCCAAGAGACAAGGGGTGGACAATCTTGTGATCAAAGTATACGCCTTTTTAGAGTGTAGGCTGCCTCTCTGCACCTCTCCAGTGATGACTACAGTGCACTATAGCAATACTGAAATGAGAGCATTTACTTTGAGGAAAGCAAAAGGTCCAACGTTTCCAAACAGAGTATGAGATGCAATGTATGAGACAGTTACACTGCTCAGATAATGGGTAGAAACATGACCTTTCCCTCACACTAGTCAATCTATTGTGCTGTTAGATCAAGACAAGGCTGAAATGTAAACTCAGAAGCGCCTGTGAAATTATAATTAGGAGATGCATCTTGGAGAAGATATATACTGAGGGGTGATTGTTTAATTCAAATTATTCAGAGTAGCTTGTGTGGATGTGGATTTGACCTTACAATCAACACTTTTAGTGAGGCCTGTTTTGTCACATTTATCAACGGCTGATAATAAGGACCCATTATTTCTGTTTTTTTATTTGGGGAGAAAAGGTGAAAATAAGACCAAAAAAAATGAACAATATTTCCAATGTTTTTAATGTTTTTAAAATGTTTTACAGTTGGTTCCTGCAGCACAATACATAACTCTTTAGTTTTGTTTTCTCCTCTCAGTTTAGATTACCAGAAACATCAGGAGAGGAACCCATTTACAGTAAAGTGCAGTTAACAGTGTATTTCTGCTGCAGAGAAACACTTACGATGTATGAGATTATGATTATTATAATTACAGTAAAATCAGTTTAAACCATTTTAGGTGTTTTTCTCTATTAGGTTAAAATGTAGAAATGTTGAACCACATTGTTTTACAACACAAAAAGGAAGTGTTAGCTAATAAACTAAACTTTCTTAGGAGCTGATTTATATAGCTAACTGCATGATAAATAATGACCAGTACTATTTAAATCTAAATGTGGTGAGCCATTTGCTTTAACATTTACCATGTGATGATATTAATGGTTTAAGTATCTGAACAACACACTCAACAATCTATTTTAAACTTAATCATGAGGGTTCAGAGCCTTGTTTATCAATCTAATCAAGCTAACTTAGCTAACTGGATTAACGTTGGCTTGATTTAATTGTTGATTTGATGTGAGTCTGGCTGTTTTCAGTGCTTTAAAGTTGGTTTGAATTGTATGTGGAGCTGTAACATCAACTGTTATTAAACACTCACCGGCTGAAGGCTTCAAGGTGGCTGTTGTTTCCTCTGGAGCACCTGTTCTTAGCTTGTTAGCTTGCTAGCTTGTTAGATGGAGCTCATGTCGGTTGTAATGGAACAAACTGGTGACAGCTTTTCACGGCGGAAAAGGGTATCAAAACGTAAACAGAAGTGTATCAAATGGTCACTTAAGCAGAATCCACATCCCCGCGGATTATTTGTATAATCAGTATGTTGTTAACAGTGATAGTTTTGACAGAATATGACTAAATTCACCACTTCCGGCCTCGATTCAAAACTTCCAGGAGGGAGATGGCTAATAGTTAGCTTAGCGCCACACGGCTAACTCATAGCAGGAACATTTGCAATTCATAATGTGTCAGGTACATAACATTGTGTTAAATCTCAGCTACCAGCCATAGCTTACTGGGCAAAATATTCATGGAAAGTATTGTTGGGCTGTTTGTTTGTTTTCAGTTAACAGAAAATAATGTCGCTGTTTGGAGTAAACCAGCAGAGACAGTTAGCAGGTCCACTGGCTAACAGGTAAATGAGGAGCTGCACCATTTTGACATACACCTGTATTTTGAAAACGAAACAAAACAAAAAAATTAAAATAAAAAAAATTAAATGAAATTAATTGGAAAAATAAGCAACTAAATAGATAAGTAAGAAACAAAACAAAAAAAATAGAAAAAGGGTCTTGTCAATTAAACAATATTTATATTTATGATGAGTGGTGTAGATGCATTTACAGTATTAGTTTATGTACGGAACATTAGGCCTTTGTATAAAATTTGATTTAAACTAAAGGTCTATTTTATAAAATTGAATTAATCTAAATGGTATAAAAAGGTATTTTCCTCTCCAAATATTTGGTAAGTGTATAAGTGGCAGTTACTGATATATGGATATTATGGGAGATAAATTGCCATGTAAACATACAGATCTATTACAAATAATTAGTCTGTGTTGCATCTTTAAAGCTATAGATAACAAGATGTACTATGGTTATTCATGGACCGTAATTGACAATGACACAGTGCTGACTGACCTTTGGAGAGGAATGGAAAAATCTCAGCTCCTTCAATGGTACATATTGGACTTATGAACTGTCAGTACATAATACATATCATTGACTCAATGCCCTTTATGGATGTTTGCACTTTGGCACTGGTTGCACTTTATTTGCCCTAATAGTCTTTGTAATTGTAAAACTAAATAAAGATCTGCAAATATTTTCCAGTACTCCTACTTTATACAGGCCACACTGCAAAATGTTAAGTTGTAAAAAGTTTGATTACAAGTGGCATATCAACTTAAGTGCGCCACTATGTAGTTTAAGTAGAAAACACTAATGGTTGCATATTCTCTATTCCTTAATCCCTAAAGGTAGAGGAACCACCATTAATATTTGTATGTAAGTATGTCCTGCATCACTTGAACAAAAGTAGCCTATAGTGTTGTGAAACATCCCATCTGATAAAACAATCTCAGACAGAAGGCCTCATGCAGTTTAGGAAATGTGCTGCAAGAAATATTTGGGTCCTAGACTGTTTTTACTGCATGGCGTTGAATCAACTCAAACAATAATTATTGAAACAAACTGAGATAAATCCATATTAACTACTTATGAGATATATGCTTAGATACCTTTAATATTGAGTGGACAGACCCCCTTTTTTAATTCAGAGTATGTGCTCAAGCTGTTAATCACATTTATAAAAAATAAAAAAAATCTTACAAGTAAACAGGCAGAAGAAGGGGCCAAAGGGAAATCCAACTCCCACCACTTTAGCTCAATACCACAATTTCCTCTGTAATTAGTCATGTTGCTTATACACCTCCAGCTGTGCCTTAATCAAAGAATGTGTGTGGAAATATAATTACCATGTTAGCATAATGCTCATAATAAAGAAGTACTTGTAGTTGTCTTGATCTCAACATCAAAGAGCATGCTGGTTCCTTCTCAGGGCATTAGTATCATATAAATCTAATTACTCTGGGTATTGAATTACTGAGTTTTAGTGGATACTTGGAACAAATACAAAGGAATGTCTCGACTGCCCTTCCAGTGCAAAACGGCCATTACAAAAAGGGCAGGAATGAGAAGATAGTGAAATAATACACTGATAATGTGTGGTCATCTGCTCCTCAGGACACATCAGGAGGAATTTAGCTTTTCTATCTTCACGGCCCTCCAGCTGCGCTGACACAAACCTGCCCAGTGCAGACAGTCCCTTGACCTCAATATCTAAAATAGCATCCAGTCCATTACTGTGCCCGTGTCCTCTGACTAAGCTCTGAGACTCCACAGGGTGAAGTGCAACATCAAGTTCTCATGTAGAAAGTCCTGTGAACATCAGTAGTCTGAACACAGCAGCGGCGGCAAGAGCAGCAGCAATCCAGCCTAATCCAAATGAATCCGGGTCTCCCAGGTTTGTTCATCCTGGTTGGAGGGTGATGACTGCTCTGCTCTGCTGGGGTGCTTATCTGCTGTCAGTGGTCGGTGGCTGTACAGGCCTCGTGTTATCAGGGCTCAGCCTGCTCAGGGATTGGAGGGCCCATGGAAAGTAAACATAGAACCTGTCCTTTGCTTATCTATCCCAGGAGAGAGTGAGTGTGTATTATGTATGTGTGTCTGTGTGAGGGAGAGAGAGATGCACGGAGAGAGAGAGAGAGAGAGAAGCTTGTTTCCATGGCAACCTCCTCCTTTAACCCCCCCCACCCCTCCCCTCTAGAGGAGAACCCTGGTGGTCTTTGTGTAATGCGATTCCACTAGAATGCACTGTGGATTAGAGCTGCACTGCCTTCGGGCCCTAGGCAGGGCAACAGTGAAGACATTATTACCCAGATCAAATGCTGTAATCACTAGGCACTGGGGGCTTTCACATCCATTGCAGATAAAACCTAGGACTGGCAATACTCAGGTGATTAGGGGATTATTATTCTGCATTTCAGCACGGTGCCAGTCCCTCGCTGTTGAAAAAAAGAAAAAAAAAAAAAACCTGATTCTCTGTGTGATGGATGGGGGAGGGCGGAAAACAGAAAGCCAGCCAAAAGAACCAGCCAGAATTCTGGTGGACTGTGATCAATGCCTGGCAACTAAAAAAAAGCATTCACACAGTGGTTTGCATGTGCAAGCCCACATATACAGACCCCCCATGATATTCTGTAGGGTCTTGGCTCTAACAATCCGAGCAGAAGTAGAGAATTTGACTACGTTTTTATGTTTAGAGCTGCTGTAAAACACTTAGGCCACTCTAGTTTCTTAGTCTGCACTGTAGCCCTCCTCTAAATAGAACAAGGCAGCATGGGCTTTTGCATGAGAACCTGCTGAAAGCCCTCCATTGAGAGGTAGATCAGCGGAAGGCGAGACAATGACCCCCTCAGTGTCCAGCAATAGCCACTCAGAGGTACAACCTTTCATCTGCAGATATTCCGCTGTTTGATTAAGTGAGGAAGAAAATTCTACTTGAGCAAGGAGCTTAAGCTACAAATGCACACAGGAAGTACACACTTCAGCAATGTGGGAAAAGAAAGACTATAGCTTTTAACAAATGAGCCCGTGAGAGCCGAGCATGGCGGCTGGCTCCATGCTGAAAGCATCCGGCCTCGCTTTTATAATCTAACAACAACATCTCTGAAGAGGCAGCCATATGAAGGGCTCACAGCTTCACGCACAGAGTCCTAAGAGCCTTGCTCTGGAGTGGAAGGACTGGGCCATTCACCTCATCCTGCCCAAAAGTACTCAACTACCAAAAGACCACTCAAGAGAACTCAAGAGCAGTGTTTGCGTCATATTTCCGAAGTGGCACCGCATAAAAAACTCTGCCTTATTGTATCACTTTGAGATGGCTGTGCAGTTTTAGCTGTCACTATACATGGATACATTCCTAAAAAAAGATGGTGGCAGACAGTGACCATGGCTTGTTACAGTACACTCTGACTTTGAAAGCTGCACCAAGTCAGTACTTTCCTTAGTTAAAGCCATTGCCAGACATCCCTAGCAACCTCTCTAACAGCACCCAGGCTGTCTTCCTCTCATGTCTGCGGTTCTCCTGAGATGGTTGTCAAGTCCTATCTGGATGCATTTACAGCCATTTAGTGATGTATTTCCATTTACTGTCAAGGAGAGCCTGTAAGTAAGTCTGTCTCTACTTTAGATGCAGACTAGAGCAAGGCAGAGCCCTCACTAGCAGCGAGCGCACAAGGCAATGTACACTTTGAGGGCACATTTCTGGTTTAACAGTCAAGCTAGGAGACACTCAGCATGTCAATACAAGCAGTGTATTTCTCTCAGTTGGTGCAGTCAGCTGCTGCTTTAGCTGGTTTACACCCCTTGTGCCACTGCAACAGATAAACACCAATCTATAAGTCTAAAACTGCTTTACTTGAAGAAATAGTCTGACATTTTGTGAAATAAACTTTGTTGTTTTCATTCTGAGAGTTAGATGCTACTTTCAGAGCTCATGAATGGTAAATATGAGTCAGCAGCTAGTTAGCTTAGCATAGCATAGCTGTCCTTTCATCCTTGCCCAGGAGATTTAACAGCTTAACCTCTAAAAACAATGGTCGTTCACAAATGGCCTCATGTGACTCTAATGACTCCAACGACCATCGGTGCAGCAGGAGTTTCAACAACCGTCGTTGACACACCATTGGAGCACTAACAAACCAATGACATCATTGGCCTTGGAAACAGCTAGCTTGACTAAGAACTTAGTTCTGAGAATCCCCATTTTTGTGGGTTAGTCACAGCAAGAACAAGGAACAATCATAGTTCTCAGAACGCCGTTTTGGGCAACATCTTCAACTTCTACCTCAGAGTAGGTGCTCACCCAGCACAAGAGGAACCATGAGTTACACAAGTGTATGCTGAATGGTCAAACACAGCCAATGCAGCACTGGCAACCGCCTTTTTTTAAAAAAAACAAAACCTGTCAGCCATGTAAACAACAGACAACACAAAACACAAACAACAGCTCCTGACAAAAAAATGGACGAAAACACAGACGTATGGACTGACAGTGAAGCCCAGGCTCTACTGAGTATATATGCAACGGTGGAAATACAATGCTATTTTGACTCTTCACAACAAAAGTGATGTTGCTATTACTAATCACTGGCCTTCACTTTAGCGTTCCTATTGGCGGTGTGACCGCAGCCAGGAAAAATGCCCTTGATGCTATTAAGTTCTCGTGCTAGCCCCCCATGTGGGCAGTTCCTCTTACGGAGTCTCAAGAAGTGTTTGGTACAAGAGCCTGAAGTCTGCCTACCAGCACCTATAAAGCTCACTAATTAACACATCATATCTTGTAATTTAAATCCTAGGGTTGAAGTGTAAAAACTACATGTTGAGGTTTTACGATGAGCTATGTGCTTGACTACTTCTTGGCCAAGAGCTTCCTTGAGTCTTGTGAAATCTAGGCGAATAAGCTTGTTTCCCAGAAATTTAAATTATTCCTTAAAATGTTCAACAGTAGCAAGGCACCAGCACTGTAGAAATTCAGCCAAGATTATTTCTTTTATATAAAAACAGTTTATTGATTTATCAACAACTGTCAACTGTACAATCCTTAGGGATGATGACACGTGTATGCTACACAGTCTAATGTGTGTTTATGAGAGACCATTCCTGCCTATGAGAAGATTGTAGTCGAATATTATGAAATACTGAAGAAAGCAAACAGAGCATACCCAAAACGTCGAATGTGGTAATGGCTTCACCTGCCACCTTTATGAGTAACCATGTAAGTCTTGCACATCAGTCACAAAGAGTCAAACGAGAGAGGCAATAATTAACTCTTAGACTGATGACTAAACTTTGCTGAATGGAGAAATGAAGATTCATACAATAGTCGAGTCAACAGACTGAACTCAAATCACAGCTGCTTCTCCGTAAAACAAATCCATGAGTCCTCCAGTTAATAGTTATCCATTTAAATGTCATTGAAAGCAGCCAGTGTTCAGTGATAGGTCTTCATTATAAAGTTGAATTTCTGCTGACCAGGGCCAGAGGGTAGACGTAACTGGAAACCATGATTTTCTCCTTCTTCCAGTCTGAAAAAAAGGGACCTTTCCAGAATCTCCACTGCTAAAATCCATGGGACAAACGTCTGTGTTACAGCAAATAGCGAAGAAAAAAAAATGCCGTTGTCAGGGAGAAAAAAAAAAATCCAAATTAGATTTCCGAAAAGGTCATTCTGGACAACGAACATGAAAAAAAAAGCAGAGGAGGGAAAAAAACTGAAATAGAATATCCTCTTACAAAGTCCTAATCTAATTTCCATCCCCAGAGGGGACAGAAAATCACGGAGAGAACAAGAAAGAACCATCACAAGCGTAACTGGACACCAAAATATAAATCTATAAAAGGCCTTTTATTACTCCATTATGTACACTTTTCACAGGACCTCCAAGGGAGAAGCTCCAGAGCGAAGCGCCGCTTCTAGTTGTGTCATGGAACTTTATCTCCACATTAAAAAGGACGAATAAAAAAAGAAATATCCAACAAACAGAAAAACAGCAAGACATTATTTTCTTCTTAGTGCCTTGGGGAACTGCACTTGCTGTACAAGTGTTAGTTGTATGAGTAAGGAAGGGCAGAGCCGAAGGTCACAGCATCCACGGCCACAACAGCACCAACGTCCACTTCAGTCTGGCACTGCCAAACTTCCTGCCCATCCACCCCGGGGCTGCAGGCAACATCCATGCTGTCTGTGTGAGGGAAGGTAGATGGAGAAGAGTCTACTGTTCCTGAGCACGAGCATGCTCCCATCCAAAGCAGTCTGTTCTAGTAGATCACTTCATATACAGTGGCCTTCTTGTCACCAGAGCCTGTCACAATATACTTGTCGTCTGTCGAGATGTCACAGCTGAGGACAGATGAGGATTCCTTGGACTGCAGGAGATAAAAAACATGTTAGTCTCGGAGGCAGTTAACATTCTGAACGACATTTGAAGTTAAGTGGAGAAGATTAGCTGACTACAGGGCAAGATGAGATTGCAATGACATCAAGTTCTGGCCTGATGCCCCTCAAAAAGACTTCTTTGTCAGGTCAATAATTCAGGTTCAGTTTTCACTGATAGGAGAGTCCTGTCAGACAGCGGTCGCTGTGCCCTTCCTCTCAGAGACAACTGTGCATACTTTTGGACTGGCTGCAGACAGAGTGTATTGATCTGCATACCTGGAATATGCTGGCGCCATACGGAGTCCTCCAAGCATTCAACAGATTGTCCTTCCCAGTGCTTACGAACCATTTACCTGCAGAGAAAACAGCAGTGCAATCAGGCCTCTTTGAACTAAGAAATGATATAAAAATAAGGTGAAAAAAAAACGAAACACCTGATTCACGTCAGTATTGCAACATTTTTTCATTCATTCATTTTCTGTAACCGCTTATCCTGTAAGGGGTCCTAAGGGGACTGGAGCCATGACATTGGTTGGGTACACACTGAACAGGTTGCCAGACTATTGCAGGGTAAATTAACCTAACCTGCATGTCTTTGGACTGTGGGAGGAAGCTGGAGTACCCAGAGATAACCCACGCTGACATGGATAGGACATGCAAACTCTTCACAGAAGGGCACTCCCACCCTGGATTCGAACTGGGAACCCTCTTGCTGTGAGGCGACAATGCTAACCACTGCACCACAGTGCTGCAACTTTTTTTTAATGTTTATTTAAATGCCTTAATCATATCATTCTAATGCAGATGTGGAAAGAAGTTGCTGCTTTTATTGTGGTAATCTATGAGTAACGTGATGTCATATCCTGTTAAAGAAAAACAAAGCCGAAACGGGAAAGCAGGAAATGACCGATGGTCAAGACACGGACCTTCAGCTGTTAAAACAGCAACTCGAATTCAGCCAGTCCAGTGTTAACTCCCACTTGAACAGTAAAAACTTTCTGTTGCTGCTGTTACACAAATTAGATCCAACCTATTGTGAATATCGGCACTGGATTTTACGCTGTCAGCAGCTGTCTGAAGCAGAGGGACTGTGGGTGCACTGTAGCTTAGTCTTGTCTCATTTGTGGTCTAATAAACACAGAGTGAGACAGCAAGAGCAGGGCAAATTTAAATACTTAAAACCAGAAAAAAAATCAATAAGTGGCAGTCAGTGTTAATATTGAGGTCATCACCACAAATAAATCAATGTCTGGGAGAAAGTTATGCAGATCAAGTTAACATTAAAAGTATAGATTTTCTATTAATTCTATTGTACACTGACGTAAGTAAGTCAGTAAACTTTATTTAAGATAGAACTCTTCACAAAGCATGAAATAAATAGAATTGTTAAAAAATAAATGAATAAATAACAATGTAAACAGTTGCTTCTTTGTTTACCACTCTTCTATGTAGTGTATGATGCTGCTGAAATAAATGTCAGACTGACCCACATGTGATTTGCATGATTTTTAGAAATATGTCTCATGATACATAGTCTTTAGAAGTGTATCATTTAACTTTTTCTTGTCCAGTGTCAAAAAAGTGAACAAAAGCTGCAATAAATTGTAATATCAAATCACAATACTTGAAAATCGCAATACAGGTTGAATTTGCACCCAAGTATTATAATAGCTCTAAATCAGATGACAGGCATATCGTCCCTGTCTGACTAAAAATACCTGCAAATGAAGAGTTATCAGGCAACCTTCAAAACACAATAGGCATTCAGACTGTAAAAAGGGTACTGTAGTTTTAGCACTAAATAAAATAGGACAGGCTGAGGCCCCTCTGTGGTTAAGTACAGTCAGCATTATCTCTCCCTCATTTTAGTGTGTGTGTTCATACCACAATAGGCGAACTTAAGGGAGAGGACACAGCTCTCGTGCAGGTGGAGCTGATACTTGTCAGGCTTTGAGTGGTGGAGCACCTCCACGTTGCTGCTCTCCATGCCCACAGCCAGCCACTCTCCAGTCGGACAGTAGCCCAAGGAGAAGATCTGGAAATGGGACAGAGCAGTAATTACTGACAGTTCTGGGGCTAAAAGGAAGCTGCCCTCCACAGTGAGTCTGCGGATGTGTGTTATCCATCTCTTTTTTTTTTTTTTTTTTTTTTTTTAAATGGGGCTGTACCTGTGAAGTGAAGTCATGCTGCTGCAGCTGTCGACCCTCCCTCAGATCCCAGGAGCGGACAGTGTTGTCAAGACCGCCCGTCCACAGCTTAGTGCCGTCATGGGATATGTCGATACAGCTAGCACCATCCGTGTGACCCTGGAACTGCCTGCAATCAAAGTCAGGAGGCATACAAACATTTATTGACATCCCCTTTTAAAATTACTCACACAACAGCAATCCTGTTGCGGGGCCAGAGCCCACATAGAGTGAATAAGTGTTTTCTTCCAACCTGACGAGAGTCTGGTTGTGCAGGTCCCAAACGGCAATGTTCCCATCACTGCAGCAGGAGAAGCAGACTTTGGCATCAGGGCTGATGGCCAAGGCGTAGCATGCCGGGGCTGAGGAGGTGAGCTCAGCCTTGATGCGGGGTGTCTGAGAGGCCAGATCCCAGATGGTCAATGTGCTGGCCTCGCCTCCAACAATCAATGTGCGACCATCAGGCAGCAGCTTACAGGAGCGGATGTAGTTATCCCTGTTCTGTTGCACAGAGGACAAAGCGAATCAATACATGTTCAGGTCAGTGGAGCTGGAGAGAGATTTAGGAACAAGTCAGTGGGAAAGAGGATGAAAATCCTTCTGTCATAATAAACCATCCTCGGGGTATTCTCAAACCTACGCTGCAATATTTTGAGTTTTCAGCTTGTTATGTTAACACATTTATTTGTTGATGTTCACACTTTAAGCCAGCTACCGTTTAAAATGTTCTGTGCTGTTTTTCATTGTCTTCTTTGGTTGTTGCCAAAAGTACTTTCTTCTATTTTACACAAACACTGAATGAAAGCATCAGCTGCATTTGTGTACTAGTACATTTGCTGTGTGCCTGCTGTGGTCCTCATGTATAACAAAGGATTATCCCATTGTGAATGGAATGAGGTTGTGTATACAGTTCATTACCTTTCGAAACAACCACACAAACAGAACTAGGTGTTTAAAAAAAAAAAAAAAAAAAAAAAGTTGTTGATGAGTCAAACGTGAATCAGCAGCGGTGCTCACCAGACAGTCCAGTTGGGACACCGGGCTCTTGCTGCCAGGTTGGCTGATGTCCCAGATTTTGACACAGCCTTTGCCACCAGTGTAGACATGACGTGTGGGGTTGCTGATGGTAACAGCGCACACCACCTCGCCATGGCTCAGCGTGTTGATCTGTCGGGCGTGGCGTGGGATACCGGGGCCGATGAGGGCATCGGGTGGGAAGGGCACGGGCTGCATCTGACCATCTGCGCTGACGTGGAAGGAGTAAGCCCTGAAGGAGAAGACAAGACGTGTTTGTATATCACTGCTGTTTTTAAAAATGTATGACTTGAACACATTTAGCGAGACACTTACGGTTTGCCACCAGAGATGGATGTGAGGCTGGCTGGAAGGCCTGGAGCTCTCATGTGGGTGTGAGGATCAAACCCCTGAAAAGTGACAAGATGGAAACATTTGAATAACAAATTTGTTTCTGTCCAATTATCACAGTAAAATCCATATGGTGTTTTCTGAAAGAAACAGACATTTTGGGAAATGTTCTCATTCACTTTCTTGTTCAGAGTTAAATGAGAATATCGGTACCACTCTCATATCTTTCCTCTGAATATGAAATTACAGCCAGCTACCTTAGCTTAGCATAAAGATTAGAAACATGTAGCCTGGCTCTGTCCAAAAGTTTTTCTGGGCCTACACATAAGACTGCCGCAGTGAAAATCCTTCATTACATCAACTTTGCTTATTTACACAGAATCAAATAACGCCAGCATAGCGCCACCTCATCATTTGATTTTAGATAGATAGCATGCAGGAATTTCAAAAAGCAAAAGAGGCTTGATAGACGTGATGTGCAACAAAACAGCGTTGGTGTCGAGTGTGAGATATACATGTCAGGCAGCACTTTATAAACGATAATAATGGCATAACTTGGCAGCAACAATTATTTACAGCCGCTGCTATACGGTGGTTGATCTCGTCCTCTGCTGGGAGCGTAAGGAGCTCCTGGACCTCACTGTCTCGCCAATTTGCAGACATTTTTTGGTTGCTGTTTTATCTTCTTTGAGTTAGCTGCTAACTGCTATCAGCTGCTCTTTAAAGCTGCACACATAACACGTCATCAAAACGTCACACTTGTTCCGTCGGCTTGCTTTTTACACAGACATCAATTCGGCTTTGTTACTGTCTCCTCTGCTGCCTTTAAAGGTTGAACAACTCTGTCCCCCTATTCTGTGTTCGTACCTTTTATACAGAACGATGAGGCGGAATAACAGAGTAACATTCCTGCCTTACACAGGCTGTGTAAAAGGGGCTTACAATAAACAGCTCTAAAGTGCTACTAAAGGTATAAAACTCCACAAGGAACCTTTAACAGACAGATACAGAGAGGTATTGATCTTTTCATCTAACTCTGGGCAAACAAGAAAATGAGTATATTTCCCAAAATGTCATGCTATTCATTTAACTATGCGCAGTGCTTTTAGATGATCCCAGATACAGCTACATTAAAGGGCAGGAAAGTGTGTTACCATGGGGGAGCGTCCATAGGCTGCAGCTGCTGCAGCGCTCATCTGAGGGGAGATGTGCAGACCAGCATACACACCAGGACTCGTCAGGCCTCCGTTCATTTCATGATGGCCCATCATGGCAAAGGGGGTAGGGTAGGAGCCTGCGATGGACAGAGGGGTCCGCAAAGCTGGGGCTGCTACGTACAAAGACAGGAGGAGGATATTAGTATGTGATACAACAGTACATTGGGAGAGGATGGAAAAAGATTATTTCAGCTGCTAGCGAGGAAAGAGATTGGTACCAACCAAGAGCCTCCATGCCTGGTGGTTTGCCCAGGATGGGTCTGAGCCCGGGAGTGGAGCTGGTGCCAGGGGTGGGGGCATCGTTGCGGGGGGTGGGGGTGTTGGACTTGAGGCCAGGCGTGGAGGATTTGTCATTCTGTCGAGGGAACGAGAGAGCAAGCACATTCACAATCCCGGAAACCAGGCACTGTGCAGACTGACAATTTGAGAGCAAACTGAACTTAATCCAATCTAATTCTGACAACCCTCATAGTCCTGCCGAGCCATAAACTGCTATTTATTCTAAAACCTATTATGGCCACAATGGAGATGGGGCCGTTTTTATCCCCTTACTGCTTTGGCTTTAATCTTTTAGTGAGGCAGAGGGAAAAAAATCCTGGAGGAGTTAAATACATTGAGCTATTAACAGAGAAGACCTGACTGATCCTGATGCGGGACAATATTATCCCTGACGTTTAGTCATGCACTTAAAGCACCGACAGCCATTCCTAATCCACTGCAGAAAACGTCCTAGATTTATTTGCACATATCCCTTTGCTCTCTCTGCAATTCTCATTTAAACCCTTTCTGTCCTAGTTTGTTCGTAACTCTTGGTGTCTTACATGACTGAGCTCCTTGGCCTTGGATGATGGGGTGCTTCCAGAGGATGCCACTGACGCAGGGCTGTTGGGGGTGTCTTTCTTTGGAGGGCGGGGCTTGTCAATGCCATTTTCAGGTGGTGAGTGGGCTGGGCTTGCCCGCGGAGTGGCAGGGTCCTGGAGGAACACAGCAATAGATTTTGACATTAATGTAACAGCTTCATCTCAGTGCGTGTCAATATGCCATTTACAGTTATGTGCTGCTCTGCTCACCTCATTAGACACATCTACCACCAGGTCATCACTTTTCTCTCCATCACTGTCCTGTAAAGGAAATGGGCAAATTAGTCACTTTGACAATTTCTTTTTTTAAACCTTTGAAACATGTCTCTGACCACAGGAGGGTTGACGGAGTACTTTGACATTTTGGGAAATAGGTTTATGTGCCTTCTTGCCAGAGAGCTGGATGAGCCTGGAGCCAGGAGCAGTGACTTCCTGGAGTCACGGTGAGGTTGCCAGGCAACCAGCAAATACTCCAGGAAGTGTCTGTTGCTGGCCAAAATCAACCCCCCATAAAACCACAATGTGTTGGCTTTTTTTCCACTTTGGTTTTTGTGTGGCTTAAACAAACAAGATATAAGCTTTTTAAGATCCAGTGTGTAGGATTTAGGGGGATATATTGGCAGAAAAGGAATATAATATAATAAGTATGTTTTCTTTGGCGTAAAACCAAATTTGCCATGATGCACCGCCATGTTTCTACAGTAGCCCAGAATGGACAATCTAAACACTGGCTCTAGATAGGGCTATTTGCATCACCGTAGTTAGCAGCCCCTCCATGAAGGGCCAGACAAAGTCAGAAAAACACTAATTTTTAACATGAAACTGCTTTATAGAGTGTTTTTACTAGTTTAAATCACAGGGCCCGTTTGTTTTGTAAGAGACCTCTGCGGATAATTCTGCTCCTGGTAAAAAAAAAAAAAAAAAACAAATTTCTGAACCTCTGGATCTTAAGTTATCAGAGAAAGGTGAACACATATTAGCAGGCGCTGGGCTAGCGGCCCGTCTCTGACTTGCCAAACAGCATTGGAGAAACACTGATTTGTACATGAACTGCTTCATTCTGGGTTTTTTTAGTGATTTAAATCACTGGGTCTGTTTATTTTAGGGAGGAAGAGACCTCTCCAGATAATTTGGCTACCCATAAAAAACTTCTAAATGTCTGGATCTTAAATTATCAGAGAAAAGAGGTGAGCAAACATTAGCAGGTGCTGGGCTAGTGGCCCGTCTCCGACTTACCAAAGAGCATTGGAGAAACACTGATATGAACCTGAAACTGCTTTATCCATTGTTTTTACCGGTTTTAATCATCTGGTTGGTTTGTTTTGGGAAGGTAGAGACCTCTGTGGAAAAATTCGGCTCCTGGTAATAAACTTCTGAACGTCTGGATCTTAAGTCATTAGAGAAAAGAGGTGAGCACATATCAGCAGGGGCTGAGCAAGCAGCCCGTCTCTGACTTGCGAACAGCAGCAGATGATTTGTTATGTGAAACTGCTTTATTCAATATTTTTACTGGTTTTAATCACCTAGTCAGTTTGTTTTGGAGAGGAAGAGACTTCTGTGGATAATTTAGCTTCCTGTAAAACTAACCAGGAGTTCATGCTTGGCTCATGGCATAAGTTTCAGCTGGTTGCAATCTGCATTCCTCACCGCTAGATGCCATAAAGTCCTACACACTGCTCCTTTAAATAATTAGCTGACAGGTGTTGTTTTTTACCTTCAGACAGAGTCAGGCTAGCTTCTGCCCCCATGCTCCAGTCTGTACACTAACTAAGCTAACCAACACTTGGTTGTAGCTTCATGATTAACAGACAGACACGAGAGTGATATTGACCTTCTTATTTTGATTCTGGCAAGAAAGTGAATGAGAGGATTCCCCAAAATGTTGCACAGTTCCTTTAATAACTTACATATCTGCTCATGCTGTCCTTCTCCTCCACTTTGCGTTTCTTAGAGTCCAAACTATAGTCAGAGGAGCTGCGGTGCTTCTCACTGGCTGTGCGTAAGCTTTCGGAGGGGGATACGGAGTTATTCTGCCAGGAGAAAAACCAAACATACTTTATTACCATTTCGTCTCTCATTGTAAAAGAGAGCAGTGAGTCATTCATCCGTTACAAATTCACAGAGAACACACTGTGCCAATCCAAACACTAAAAATGCCTCATTCACGCAACTGTGGATGCTGCGGACTCTTAAAATGCAGCTGTAGGCCAGCTCCAAGCAGTACCCTGACACCAGCCAAGCCCAATCTCACACACAAGCCTGTCCCTGGCCAAACAACAGAATGGGCCGTTATCTGAACTGAAAGGAGGAGGGCTTGTTTTCTGAGCTGGGCTCCCTCCTCCTCATAGCTGGACAACAAACAGCCTCACAGGGACATGAGCAGTGTGTTGTGGCTGAACAGAGGGTCTTTTCTCCGGAGTCAGTCAGGCTAAGCGTGAGAGAGAGAGAGGGGTGGAGAGACGCAGAGAGAAAGAGAGAGAGAGGGGGAAACTGTATGTTGTGGGCATTGATTGCCGCAGCGCGCTTGGGCACCATGTCAGCTCAGGCTTTGAGCTCTGATAAAGAAAGAGAATCTATATCCTGCCAGTGGGCACGGCAGCGTGGGACTGACTGGTGCTTCTTCATGGAGCCTGCCTGCCCACACAAGCTGGGACAGCTCACTCCAAACGCCAACAGAATGGGAGGAACTAGGCAGGTGTCCAGCGGCTTTCACGGGAGTTTGCCATTTGCCTGTAAACTGCCAAGTTCTCCTGATTCCCTCTGTCCCTTCTTCTGAAGACCAAAGCAACAACATGGACTAAGTCAGTGGCAGCCCAGAGAAGTGAACAATGGCCGATGGACTAGCAGTCTGGGCAAAAGGCCACTGTCTGCATAATGGCTGACCTTTAAAGAGATGCTTAGCGTGACTCATTAACCAAAGTCACCACTCTGCTATCAGATGACCTGGGACAAGAGCACAGAAACAAAACAGGCCTGCTAATCGCCCCAGGAGTTCCATTTCTTCAGACATGACTGCACCCATTCAACTGGCCCAGCCTACAGAAACACAATCTCACAGGCACATCACAAGCCATCAGAGATCGCAGCCATTCAAATAAAACGCTTTAGCAGGTCCAGCCAGACGGGGTGGAGAAAAAAGAAAACAAAACAATTCTCCATTTGTGTTCATAAATATTCATCACATGCCAAGGAGGAGAGTGAGCTGGTAAACAAGGGAGACAGTAGAAGGGATCAAATAAATCCTTTAAGAAGGGGAAGTCAAAGTCTTTCTTTAATTGTGATGAAATTACAAGGCTTCTAATCTCTCCAGCATGATACCAGTCATTTCCCTTCTGGATTAAACACACAGGACTTATATTCCAAGCCTCATTTCCAATTAATCATTTTATTGAAAGCAGATTACAACAGTGCATGAAATCAGCTGCAGCGTGCTGTTGGCAGGAATTTTTTACTTGACATTCGCGGCGGGGAAGTTTGATGAATTATGAAACCAACAAGCCCTGCAACAAAAATAGTTGCGGGCTTGGACACTCACCGTGTTCTCTGTGTCGCAGACATCACAATGGCAGCCGAGGTTATGAGGAAAGCAAGTGGAGCAAAGAGAAAAACACGTCAGTTAGCATATCATAACAGATGCTTCTGGCTGAACGTGTGAGAATCAGCTGCAGGGCATAAGGCCCCTCTTATCAACGTGTGTTAGAGCTGCTGAATAGCTTATGCAGTCATGGGCTGGGAATGTACCAGCTCATTACCCAGACAGAATGTGAACAGACAGGATGTGCTCCTCACCTAAGGGCCCTAGGATTCTGCCCTAGAGAGTGAGAAGCACTCTGCACTAAATTGGTTTTTCCCTGTTTAACATCAATGCAATAATGTTAAAAATAATATGCATTTCAATTCCTCTAAATAAACTGGTTAAGCAGCCAATGCCTAATTGGACAGCAGTATGCTTGAACTCCTCACCTCTGTGCTCCAGATCATGGTGGTTCTTCTCATCCTTCACTGGGAGGTGGGCTTGGCTTCCCAGGGCACCGAGTGCCAGCAGGCCTGATCCGGAGCCTGTCACAGGAGGGATGCCAGGCGGCGGCAGGCCTGAGGGGTGAGGTGGCAGCTGGACCGGAGGCCCGTGAGCAGCATGGGAGAGGTGCTGTGCCTGGAGCTGCTGCTGCTGCAAGCAGAAAGGGGGAGATAGACAGACATACACCGAGTGGGTCGGAGGGAAAAGGCAAGGAGAAACCACACACTAAACATGAGGCTGATCAGTTAAACCCCGGATGATATTAGCACATTCACACATCTATTACTGTCAGAATCCAACAGCAATCCCCCTCAGTGCTATTTCCATACCAGGCCAGGGTGGTATAAGCCCTAGATCTGTGCTGAGGAGAGTAGAAGTTATGACTAACGATCAACTGCTCAACACGTCTAACGCATCAGATGGAGCGCTTGATAGCGTTAACAGTGCATGATGAGTTGAACAAAAAATTAATTCCACATCAATGACAAACTGCTTAACGCAGAGGAATCATTTCACATCAGGTAAACTAGTGCATTTCACACTGCAGCGCCGCAGCACTCCTATGCCATCAGTGAGTTGAGCAATCCTCTTGAGGAACATGAATCTGTGTAGGAATCTGTCAGCCTGTGGGCTAAACAACCACCTGCTTTTTAAACACTTCAAAAACACAACCAGCGTCTATTTACTCCTCACATATTCATGTTCCTGGATTAACAGAACATGAATCATTTGCACACCCATACTTTAAGACACTGTGGGAACACTAAGTGCCAGAAGCTGGCACTCCTTCCCTCTCAGTCTAAGTATTTGAGTGTGTGTTTGTGTGTGCGTCTGGAAGGCTGCTGTGGGAGCCAGGACCAGGGGTCCCATGCTGGCACTCAGTCAACCCTCCAATATTCACCATCAATATTTGAAAGGCACGGGGAAATGGATGGGAGTTAAAAGGCACTCAGCATGGAAGTAAGCAGTTTAAAGCAAGGTTAAATAATACTTAGCTGAGACACCAATAAAAACATCAGCAATTTATTACCCGTCTACGAGCCAGCTGAATAATTCAGCTGCTGTAACAGCGTGCGCCTCCTCTCTTTTACAAGACGGACTTCAATCAGTGACCATTTATGGCCATTTCAGGAATATTAGGCACTTCATAATGACTGGAGAGTTGGTACAACACGCAGCACAATGTGGTGGACCCGCCTAACACACAGTTAAAAATACATTAACGCCGAAGGAACTTGCTTTCAAATTTACTTTGGAGATATTCAGTCGTAGGTCTTACAAAGGGCACCTACTTCTAAAACACGTCCTTAAAATCATATCCAGAGGGTCTTTTTAATTGCTTCTACATTATCTGCCCTGGAGCTAGAGTAGACTAGATTGGAAAATAGGGAGGTTTTTAACTTGCAACCTTGTCCTTTGCTCCATAGGGCAGATGTCAATCCAATTACAAAATGTACCCAGGACACAAAGAGAGAGGGAGAGAAAGAGAGGGAGAGAAGGAGAGCAAGAGAACGAGTGTGTTATAATATTGTGTCCATGAGGGAAATTAAGGAGCCAGTTCATTGGCAGGGGAGAGCCATCCTTGCTCATTGTGTTTAATGAGGCACTGATGGGTAATATGCATGGTTGATCAGCAAGAGCCCTCATTAGAGGGCCATAAATGAAGACAATAATAAATAAAGAAAGGAGTCTGGCCTATTTCCTCTAATTTAATATTCCAAGATAAAGACCTACTCTTTGCCCCTTTTTTTCTCAGACTGTGTGGAGCTAGAGAAAAAAAACCACACACACGGGCAAAATTGAGCAAATGTATTCTAGTAGTCTCTAGTGTACTAACTACACTAACTAATGCATAGCACTTGCAACATGCACAAGCCCTTTAAGCCCAGATGTGTGCACACACCAGTCAATTAACAACAGCATGGCACATACAGATATTCGTGGATGCCACTGACCATGAGAGCAGGGTAGGCAGCTTGCTGCTGCTGAAAAGGAGGACAGAAAACAGTCAGGGCAACAGCTGCTCTAGATGCTCTCCCTCTCTCTTTATCATTATATACTGCAATCAATGATGTCACACACAAAATAAATCTCTTTAACGTTAACATCCTGTTAAATCAAAGCCATTGTGTGGGTTTATCCAGGTGGCCGCTCGCTGAGAGACAGGTGGGCTCATCTGAACTACTTCTTGGCTGACTTCAATATTTTGCGTGTTTTCTAATCAAACAGGAGCTGCCACCAGTCAGGTTCATCTTGACGCAAGCAGCTGCCCTAGTTGCATCCTATTAATGGCCCTCAGCCCCATCAATAAGGCATGCAGCTGGCTCCTGGCTGCTGCCTGTCTGCCTGGCACGCTCTTTCACCCCACCTTGCTCTACAATATGCATGAGGATTTTGGCATGCCTACAGAGCTTCTCCTCAATGAATAACTAATGGAAAGGTATTCGTAAAACATACAGTAGCTACATTTCCACCTCCTCTGACATGAGCAACCGGCGTGACTTGGGTGGAGGCCTGAGTGTTTCATAAAACAGGCCGGCTGCCAAATAGGACCATATAAAATCATGACTGGACTTGTCCAATATTTTATAAAATGTAGATTTTTAATGATGTTAATTTTAAATTATAGCCAAAGGCCAACAGAGAGCCACAGTGGAAGGTGATCAGATGACAGGTACAAATTTAAAAGTACAAACATATTCCAGCTTTATACTGTTCCAAATGTGATACACTATGAGACACAGGAACTGCAGCTTGCAGATGCTCTGTTTAAGTGAAAGTCTAATAAACATATTAAAAAACAAGCAGTTCTCCATCAACTCAAGACACCTAGTCAGACATATTCTAGGGAGCAATTATCCAGGAACAAAAGGTCACCAAGGGGGCATTAATTGAATTCCAATATGTGCCTCCAGTCATCAAGTCAGCCTTTTGGGCCAGCCTCTTGTGCATGCCAAAGACTCCGCAAGATTCAACTGTAGTAATAAGACCACCGATAGCCTGGGCTTTTCATCGAGGGTGACACCAATCACTTGAGTTTCAGGAGGGCAGGGTGAGTGCAGCTGATCAATGAGGAGCAGATGGCGTTTGAAGCGGTGATGAACACCACACATTACAGCTCAGTGCTGCGGTGTGCAAACAGAACTGCGCAGCAGAGCTGTGATGGCTGACTGCTGTCTGCACTGTCTCAGCTAGCTTGCAGCGCTGGCCGTGTTCTGCTCACCCTCAGCCTTTTAATTCCCACAGCTATCCAGGTCAGCAGTGAGGGATGAGGCTCCTCGTTAAAACCTTAGCCAATTAAAGCAATACAGGCTGCGAAGGGGATCTCAAGAGCTCTCAGGCTCGCATTTATAAACACACAACAAGGCAGTGAAGATACCGCTGAGACCAAAGCTGGAGCAACAGACCAGCTCCTGAGAGCAACACTTGTTGTATATAGTTTGAATATATTGGTGAGGAATATAGTAATAAATAGGACAAAATATACGAACATATTTGATTCAAGAAAGGGCAAATATGCACTACAACTTTAGCATGTGGTGTATCACACTCTATTCACTGTACAATTCAGACACTATGTATAGCTAGTAATCATCTTATGTGCAGGTCAAATAAAGGAATAAAAGGGGGTATACACACGGTGAGAGGCAGATTGGGAAGTCCACGTACCCCGATGATAGCATTCAGCTCAGTCATAGTCACCTGCTTAGCCCGCTCCACTGCCTGAGCAACCTGCTGTTGGTGCTGTGGGAAGACATTTACAAAAGATGATTGGGGCATGCCAACATCTATCATGCACCCACACTCACTTATCAGAGAATTTCACACTTAATTTTCATAGTGCTGCTGCAATTTTAAAAGTGAGGGCAAACGCCACACACAATTACTCAAAATTGTCGAGCCTGGGTTTTTTTTTTTGGAAGTAGTATCTTAAGAATGCAGGCAACAATAAGTGACTTTATTTTAAACTGTGATATTATTTGAGAGCAGCATTCAAAACTCACCTCTTGTGACAGGAAAGGCATAATTTGAGCTAAAATTGCGTTGAGCCGTTTGGCAATCTCCGTCTGGAAAACAAAAGAGGAGCAAAATGAGACGGTAAAGTATGGAACAGACAGTGACTTCATATAACCCCGCCTTTAATGTTTACACCGATTAAGTCAATTACTGCGGCAATCAGAACTGCTTGACTCAACATCCTCTAAACAGCGTGATATTGACATTTGAAATATTTAAAACATTAGGAGAGCCCAGGGGGATGGAGCACAGCTGTGCTGAGAGTGCACTCCATGCTAAACGGATATGAGCAGGCAGAGTGCTGCTGTGTTGAGAGGATCCTCTCTCACTCTGCCCTCCTTCCCCTCATCTGCAACGGCGCTGTCCTGCAGTTAACCCCAGAGTTAAACCACACAACCACACCCCAGGAAGTGAGGCCCACGAACCAGACTGCACTGTTTACTTACATGTGACAGTGTAGGCAATTTACATTAAAGGTTATAACTGCAGTTTGAGCAAAGATTACAAACCATAATGACCTCGAGGGTAACGCGCCTCAAATCTGTGATCAATACCATTAGAAGACAACTACCAGCCTGTAAACCTTAAGAGCGCAGTGTGCTCGAGCTCTGCCTCTCCAAGACTGAAGCCTGGGCCATTTCTCACTGCAATCAGCTGCCCAGCCCACCACCCTCCCAACCTCTCATCCATCCACGGAGCCCTGCCTCCATTCTTCTGCTTGTCTACCAACTGCCATGGCAACGGCTGCAGCCCTATCTTGCTGGGATCATTATGCAAATGGCACCTCTGCTTGACCGTAACAGGCTTTAAAATCATATTACGTGCTTGGAGGCAGGTCATTAAATTGAATTTTCAGCCTGTCGATCACATGAACGTAGCAAATGAATGGTGGATAAAAGGAGCAATGGGTGTGATACACTCCCCCCCCTGTAAAAACACTGCACAGCCGGCTCGTTCTGCCTCCTTCTTCTTCCAGGGATGGGAGATGAGACTCTCAGGTTCAAGCTCTGCACTGGGAGCAGAAAAATAACAGTGCCAAAGCTACATCATCTATGGAATTTATGAGCTGCAGTTCAACCCAAGGCCACTGCGGAACACAAACACATCACAGGGATTTTCTCCGATTTTTCATTTGGAGCAGCACACACAATGTACTTTGCAGACCGCCAGCTTATTTATTACACATGGCAGAAATGCCAGGCAGTTTTGGCAGCTAGACATATTACCTCTGAGCAGAGCCAGAGAGATTGGAGAGTAATGTCCAACAGAACGAGACCTGCTGACCCAAGCTGCAACATGGATAGCCACTTAGCAGGGCAAGCCAGCAGGACAAACAACAAGCTGAAGATGAAATATCAGATGAGACAGAGTAAAGCCTGGGATCAGAGGCAATAATGTGAAACAAATATATGGTAGCATGTGTTACAGAAAGTACAAGAGTCCATAAAACAACACTGATTATAACTTGATTGCAGACAAGAAAGACTCTGCCTCCTCTGACACACAATAAATGTGACCTACAACCAATAACGCAATGAGAGGGTTAGATAAAGGTTTTATCTGCATTAGTATTAATGCAATGTCGTAAGTGCTCAAGCAAGAGCTCAAGAATGCCCTCAGAAATGGCTGAAAAGCTACAGAGCCTGTATAATCCATGTTTGTTGAGATAAGCCATGTCAATAGCAGTCGAACATTTGACAGGATTTGTGAAAAGGCCTTGAGCGCACAGTCCATTCCTCTGTAGCTTAGTGTCATGGTGACAGCTGGCTGGGAGAGGTCAGGAGGTGGCTGATCCATTGCGCCCTAAACAACTGGCAGCCTCTACACTCTCACAACACAACATGCAAATACATGGAAAAGGCATCAACTCAGCTCGCAACTGCTGTCAGAAAAGATACAGTGCAGTGCTGGATTTTTTTCCCCCGGTTCTGCTAGCAGATAAAATGGGGCTGTTGTCACTTTAAGTAGATGACAGCTTGGCCCTTGAGAGGCCAGCTTTGCGCTGCTGCTACACAATTACAGGTACTCGGACCTGTGTAGCACCACTTTAAGAGCACTCTCAGGCTGGCTTGTCAATGGTGTGCAGAAAGGCATTCGCCTGTTGCTATCAGCAGTGGGAAAATGGAGTCGAGACACTGATGAGTATTAAATACAGAGGGAAAACTACTGGTGGCTCTGGTCACATGATCCATCTATAAACAATACTTGACTAGTCAGATTTAGAGGGCTTCCAATTTGTCCAAGATGACAGCATCGCCCGTTTCCTGATTTTTCGAGTAGGAAGAAAATTAGACTCGCACTTCACCAGCGGCTCGTCCAAGGCAGAAAATAACACACGTTTCCACTGAACTGAGATGTTACAAAAAGCCTCAGAGCCTTTGTTAATGTGAGGTCCGGAGTAAATTTCTAATTGGCATTTGAAGTTATCTGTATTGATCTGGGAAAGGCCAAAGCCTGCCTAAATGGATGCTTGAGTCATTACTACGATTAACCTTGTCAGCCGCAGCAGTCAGTCAGGTGATTATCTTGGGTAAAGGACGGCTGTGATGGTAAAACAATAAACTTATTCTAACAAAAACACCATAATACCATAACCTCCTTAATCATACCGTGTCTTAAAATACAATAACTTTCTGTTTATATAAATGGATCTGACATCCAACTGTTCACACCCTGTAATTATTACACTCCTGTCCATTCCCAAATGACAGAGCAGGGATATGGGAGCACTGGAGAGCCACAGCTTCTCCCACCACTTTTCACTACACGCCTCTTTTGTATGAACACTGCAGACAGTCTGCTGGCTGACCAAGTTTGTTTTGGCCCCGGGTATGGCAGATAGTTTGCTACTTAGCAAATGATTCCCGCAGCCATGTGTCTTGTGTCTGTGTAAGGACTACAGGTAACAGCCAAATCTGCACGAGCCTCACCACCACCACCACCCAAAACCCAGCACAGCACTTGGGAAACAAGCACCAGATGATGGTAATTACTGGCTGACATCACGCAGCAGAAATTAGCCGTTTGCATCTACATACTGTCACGGCTGATAAAGAGGGATCAGATAACACTGCCACATCAGTCCATCTGAGCTGCGCCGGTGTGTGTGCGTTCTGAAATCTGAATTATGTCCCTGCACGGTAATGAAAAAGGCACAGTTAGAGGAATGGATTTCCTCACTATGGAATAAATCTCCTGGCAGGAAAATAATATGCCTATGTGCATCCAATAATCCATCCCAACCCTGCCTGTTAACCACTCCCCGTCTTCTCCTCCTCCCCTGCCTGAGCTGTAAGCTGGGGGAGCTGCATGGACGGGGCCCACACTGTTTGCTCACAAACACGCCGTTCAGCAGGTTAGGGCCCCACTGATGAATTATTCAAGCGCTTCCATCAGCTCTGTTGAGGTTCCTGATAAAAGTCAGGCGCTAAAATGGATCAGTCGATTAACCTGTTTACACAGAGCTGGGCCGTTGCCCCTCCCCCAGCTCTATTCTCCAACTCCTCTCCGGCTCCCATCCCCCTCCTCTTTCCTCTGGTTGGCGATAAGTGCCTGACAGAAGCTATCAGAGCGGCCCGAGCCCTGACAGACATGTGGCAGTGTGACACACGGCCCAGACACTGATGGATCACCCTACCACACCAATCCGCCATGCCTCCAACACTGTCATTAACCAGGCTGGGCCGTGGCGGGAGAGGGGACAGCCTCACTGGTTTAAGAGCAGCAGCATGCATGGGAATCTCCAGATTACTCATTTATGCAATCTTTATCTCTTAAAACATCAGTGTGACTGATCTGTGGAGCAATACCAGATAGGATCTTTGGATAGAGATAAGGGCACAATAAGCGACTGAAGGACTTTTGCCCCTCTCGTTTAATTACTGTATATCTTACAAAGAAATACCGACCCATCAGCAGTCCTCTGTCTTAAATCATTAAGTCAAAGGCCGAGCCTGCCAAAGTCTACCTTTAATCTGATCAAAAGGCTGAGACAAATCCAGGCTTTACATCACCAGCAAATTTAAAAAAAAAAAAAATAGCCACAGAAATTATACAATTATACAAGTCATGGTACAAGTTTACAATCACGTTGCCTTGTTTGTGTGCAGTAAATCCGTCTGTTTACAGCCTATTACTGATGCTCAGTTCAGCTCACAGCCTACGAGTGGCTCCTCCTGGGTCTGACATCTCCTGACGCTGTGGAAAACCACTGAGCTGAAAAATATGAAGAACATGATGGTGCCTACCTGTTTGTGCATCTCTATGTTCAGCCCGTAGGACATCTCGTAATACTGAAACGAAAGCAAAGATTTCATGGTGATGAATGAAGTCAGAAAAAGTCACATTTACAATCAAGATGTGCCAGCATTTATATATACATTATATATTATGCTTGTAATCATCATTTCAATGTGACTGACATAGGTGTAGTTTTCAGGGGGAAGCAGGGGACACGCTCCCTTCAATATTTAAAACATGTGCATTTGTCCCCCTCCAATAAAAGCATACGGTTTGACAAAATTAAAAACATTTACACCATTAATTGATGCAGAAAATGTACAAACATTAAGTGTTAAATACACAAAATTTTCTGGTGGACGACCCCCAAAACACGTTGCATATGCATGTGTGTGTCCCCCTCTCCACGTTGAAATGAAACCTACACTCTTAATATTCTGCATATAGCCAAAAATCAATATTTTCATTGATCACAGCACTAATTACATTATCAAATGGTTTTGAACATTATGATTAAAACCTAAACACAGTCCAGCTTCTGCTGACAAACATGATAAACTCAGATCAGACAGAAAAGGAGTTCTTTGAGCAGCTAACAGCAAATAGCCAATAAATCAATATTTTTTTGTTTAAAGTGTGGGCACAGGGAAGAAAGGGTTAGATTTATTGATCACCATCTTAAGCCCTCAGATCTCCAGGATGTCTATTTACTTAGCGTAACGCGATTGCTCAACACTCTTGATATTTCGAGCCAGGTCAGTCTGTCTGGCTGAAATGTAATCCGTGGAGCCCACAAGTGGCAGCCAGGGCAGAAATGGCTTTCCAGTCAGCGTCTATTTGATGAGGCCAATGCATTATTCAGTCCATTAGCTTCTTCGAAAATTACTCTCAAACAAGAGAGCCATTCTGTCTGAGATCAGAGCCCCACAGCCGTAGCGTAACCTGACACCCAGTGCTGGCTGTGGGATACTTCCCTACATGTTTACCTAACCTCCTCCCTGTCAGGCTGACATGTTGTTTTCCTGTGAAAAGAATGTTTAACTTAAGCCTGCACGTATTGGTTTAAGTCATCCCTGGCGTGTTTACCTGGGACAACAGAGCACACTGCCACGGAAGAACCTCCTGATTGCATCATGTCTGAGATACATTCCAGCGTCGTAAGCACGCCAGTGTTTTTCTAAAAGCCTGCTAAATACAGAAACAACATTTTTACACAGAAACTAAGGTTGTGCAAAATAAACCGCTGCAGGTTCCACGTCCTCCATTTTGTTTGCCACGGTGCATTTTCCCACACACTGCTCTGGCCCTCCACCATCAGCTCACACCTAATTTATGGCCATGCATATGTCTGAGCGTGGAGTCTCCTAGGAGAATAATCAGATCAGCACACACAGAGGGCAACGCTGCAGTCGACCCTTGGAGATCAGGGGCGCGCTATAATGGAGCCTCAGCTCGCTGCCGCCTGCCTGTCAGGAAGAGCTCCCTCTGTAACAACCAGCTACATCAAACCCCCCTGGGGCCTTTCACAGGCCTGTACCTGACACTCAACCCGCCCTAACCACCGCACAGGTGATCACAATAGCCTGTCTCGCTCCACCCCAACTAGATCTCCAACAAGCCTTGCAATTTGGAACCATAATTGCTCCCTATTGTAACATAATCTCACCATGACATAGTGGCGCTGCATCTCCGTCTTCTCATTGGCCAGTTTGTCATACTCCACCTTAAGACTAAAATAGAAGACAAGGTGTCAATTTCAGGCATCTCTATCTCTTCAATAACTCACTCGCACTTAAGCACTTGACAGCAGAGTATTAAAAAAATGTCTTTTGTCATTCATGCAAATTTCATTCAACAACCAAACATTAGCTGTAATCTGTATTATTCAATCCAGAGTAAATGTTAACACTGTCATACTTTGGTGATATGCATTGTAATCATTACCTGTGATACTGGGCTTGGAGGAACTGAAATTCATCTTTAATTCTGTCACAAGACTCTGCTACAGTGAATTTGAAGCCAGGCTGACCGGGCTGATGTGGAGCCTGAAAGAAATGTTAAAAAATATCAAATCAGTACAATCCAGAAAGTTTTATTCCTCATTTTCTGCTGCTGAGGGGGAAAAAGAACAGTTCTCACATTAGACTACTTCCCAGATAATATCTCCTCTGCAGTGAGTAAGACATTCCCACCCCAGAGAGGTGGGTCTACTTCACACCTCCAGAAGCTAATAACACAACAAGAATACACTCTCACACTGAAAAATGAAACCTAACCTCAAAAATGAATTAAAACCACCACCTGTCTCCATATTCAGCAGAGTCATATGTTAGTGTAGGGCTGAGTAAATATCTCCAGGCATGCAAACCATCTGCATCCATTTACCACTTAGTGCACATTCTGGTGTAGCATAAATGCATTGTGATATAACCATATAGATTTGATGAGCTGCATTAAAGGGGGTGGAAAACGCTTTGCAGGGCAGATTTCAGAGGGAATCAGCACAGTCAGGCACCATGTCAACATCAGTGTTGTCACATAAATATGTAAACTGTAGTAAGTGTATAAGAGGAAGCGCGTCTTACCGGATGTCGGCCTTGTGGATACATCTTGAAATGTATCCTTTGTTTATCTCTCCAGTGTGCAGGTCCTTTGGCAAAATGGTTGAAATGTGCTCACAGTCACACCGGTCTCAGCAGGCAGGGGGGTGGAGGGGGGGCAGGGGAGGTCGTGAAAATCCTGTGTTGAAAAAAATGACGCGGTTTAATCTTTGGACGCGAGAAAAACACAATACAGTGCATGTCGTTTGGTAATAAGTAGTCAAAACTGCAAACTAGTTCCAGTTATTGGAGAGTCGCGTCAAAAAGCAGCACTAGTCCTGCGCTTCTGTCTTCTTGATGACCTTATTCGGTCAGTGGTCAGTCATGGACCCGAAAAGAAAATCTCAATTTACATTTTAAACTGATGCAAACATGATGTAGATCGAATAAAGACGCTACTTTTACGCAGACATTTTTTAATGTTTGCGTCTAATTTGTGACTTTAATCTTGACTGATGTTCATCAAATGACCAAAACCCCGCTCTGGACGTCTCCAGGCAGGCCACGACCGACAGCAGCTGGTTTCCACCTACTGCTTGACTCCGTGGAAAGCGATGGAAACGGTGCGCTGTTGAGCGTACGCCCCAAAAAACTGAAAGAAATCAACAGCTCTGGTAAATACATACCCGTGCGTGCGTCCTGACCGTCCGTCCGACTTTTGTTCCTGAAGAAAAAACAAGAGTAGGGCTATAATTCATGCGCTTAATCCCTCCTAATGTAAGCGTGGTGGACGCAGCTCTCGACAAGCATCCTCTCTCTCTCCGGAGCGCACCCAGCCAGACTGGGGGAGCAGTTGGGAGAAAATTTGGTGCGGTCGGGCTCGATTAAACTACTTTATTCTCAGCCGCGAACCTCCGAGGAATGTGCGCCTTTTGTGGCTGGTTAATCCCAAAAAGAGAAAAAAATATATGTATGCTCCCAAACAAAATCTGTCTTCCGACTCGAAGAGGCTGGAGATTCTTTAAAAGCGTAACATGGTACTCTCCACAATCTCGCATTTCCCCCAGTTGTCCAGCTTACCCCGGTTGCCACACACAGGCAGCAGGGCTGAACTGCCGTGAAAGCGCCTATCTGTCCAATCGGATTACGCGGAAGGAATACGGCCACATCTGCCTATCGGAGAGCGACGGCCCCACGTGGGGTGCAACGATACATGACATCATCCCGCGGAACCACAAGGCATCATCCGTCCGTCCCACCATGTACAACAACAACAGCAGGCATTGATGTGCCGATGATATCCAAATTTGACAGCGACGGCACAAATTCCATATCCGCGCTTCATTATTATTTTTTTTTAATAAACCGTCCAAATAAAGTTGATGATTTTTTTGGGTGAGACCACCACCAGCGGGGAGAGGAGGGAGGGAGGTGTGCGGTGCAACAAGCATTCTCCAATTGTTATCCCCATACATGGGAACAGAGGGGAGATGGGAGCTTGTTTGTAATACACGGTTATAAAATGTGAAGCATTTGCCGTGAAACATGCAGAGTGAGAGCCAAAAATCAGACAGTGTGCGGGTTAAACTCCCCCTAACACATATGCACAGTGAAGGACACAATAATGACCAATCGATCGACGATATCCTGCAAATTAAAGTCGACCGGACATATTTTTTTTGTAATATCTCATGATTCTTGCACAACACACCCGCGCGCCAGCCTATCAGCATTTGTGTAATAGTTGCACTGCGGGGAGAGGAGAGATGATTGCCTTTGTCTGATATGAACATCAGCCATGTCTGAGCGCAACCTCTACGCCTTGTTTTGAAGCTTCAACTCCGGCCCCACGTGGGACTCCTCTGCGGCTTTAAGGCCTCTCGTCCAATGGCGGCGCGCTGCACTTACTCGCCGGCTTCCCATTGGCCCGGCAGCGTCGAGCCTGTCATTCACGGAGCAGCGTTGTCAATCAATACCACGCGGGGTCAAGCGCTGACAAATGCCTGTGCTCCTCGGTCCTCTGCCTGTGAATAGAGCCTGGAATGGCTGCTTAATTAGCTTCGAATGGCTTTTCTCTCCAGTTCAAACAATCTGTTACCACCACGTGGTAATGAGAGCCTACATTAAACAAAGGAAGAAAGGAAGCATGCAAACAGTTGTAACATTACAACCTGTAGTTTTCCTTTACATATGGGCCTATGTAACCAGCACACAAAAGGCTCTTGTTTACCTTTTATCACAAAGGCCAATCGAACCTATTTTAACATAAACCTGACTGTGATATCAGTGTTGTGCTGTATAGTGCTGCTCATAATCACACATCTAAAAATAAGACACTCATCTTCTTCTTTTGTAAAGCTACTTTAATCAGTTGTATGTTATTTCTCGGCTGTGACGAAAGGAAAATAATGACAGATGCATAAAAAATAGCTCCCTAATTGTATCATCCTCAGTCTTTTAATGTAAAACACACATTCAAACCATATGCATTAACAAGAGACAAGTCATGTGAAGTGTTTACACGTTTATAGCATGTAATCTTACACAAAACAGAACTGAATAATGGTTTTAAATAAATAAAATGTAAATTAATTATATAAGTATGGTCTGCAAAATGTTTGTATAAAGTGACTAAATTGGTCATGCTCATTTTGTTATGTTAGTGCCTTCATACCAAGATGACCATCATCCGTTGGTCCATGTCGGCCCATCGGCGAGCGTCTGTCACCCCAGTCTTTGTGATGTATTCCACACTCTTGGCACTAGTTGGCCCTTGTTGGCTGTTTCTTGGCTGATTTAGCACACTGAATCCACATCAGACATGGTGAACCCATAAGTGAATAGAGTGGTGCAGGAATGAGTCCTAAGAACCGGTAATGAGTTAGCATGTTAGCACTCCTGATTCCCCCGTCTCAAAGTCAATGGGTTTCTTTCAACGTTTTTTTTGGTTCGATGCTTGAAATAAGGTCTTATCTATATAGCACACAAGCTTAAGAGACTTTCACGTTTTGTTCTGTGACATAAAGTACGTCAGTAAATACCACACTTACGCTCAGGTGCTTTGGTTGCTAACAAGTTGCCAAAGGAGGCTGCAGAGAGTCATCACACTGAACATGGCTTTACAGCCTTGTTATGGTGGCGGCATTAGTTGTACGACTGCGGTGTAGTTAAAAAAATTTGCATTTCAAAAGAAGTGGTATCAGTGTGTTAAGATTATCCTGCTATACAAAACGTATAAGTATCATGTTTACCACAGAGTTTATTTGTTTCAATAATCCAGAGGCCAGTGTGTTGCTAATGTGCTAACTGGCTAACTAGCATCTTGAATCCGTCCTGGTGGTCTTTGGGTTTCCCTTTTTTAATGACAAATACTACTGCTGCCTGCTGGTATGGCAAAGACGCAAAACGTACGTCCTAGCTGGCCACCGCCTGCAGTTTTTGTCATGTGTTCAATGCAGCTTTGGCGAAACAGTCGGCTGTCGTCGCCACTAGCTTTCTGATGTCGGTTCGGTGAGTCTGTGCCTTTCAGGTCTGAGTTTGCCCAGCAGGGGTCTCACTTGTCTCCCTGTATGTTATTTCTCAGTTGCGATAACAAGCCTGTGAAATGAGGAAAAACAATGCCAGATGCATAAAATAGCAGCCTAATTACATTATCTCCAGTCTTTTAATGTATAACACACATTAAAGCGGTTAAATTAGCAAAAGACAAGACATGTGGAGTGTTTACACATTTAAAACATGTAATCTTATACAAAATTGAACTTAATTATGGTCGTGTCAATAAAGCAAATTTAAATTAACGATATATATGGTGTCCATGAGGCCCGTGTAAGTGACTAAATCTGAAAACAACCAGCCATGTTTCACACCGAGTGCAGCAATATCTTTTTGGGAACGCGAAGGTCATTCTGTCATGTTAAGGTCTGAGACTGCCCAGCAGTGGTCTTACTTGTCATTCTTGTCAGCCACCTTGAGGATGTGGGATAACTGTGTTATTTCCAAAAGTATGGAGGCAGTCTGTGAGAAACTCAAGCACACACAAGGGCTGGCGGGCTAATCTCAGCCAGGCACCCCCTCATGCTTTTCAATAGAGAGTGCTTGGATTAAAGGCAACAAAAGGCCGGGCCAAAACCCCAGGGAGAGGGGGCCCTCCGCCCACTGAGACCCCCACACTGTTTATTTACACGGAAACCCCAGCCTCAGTGAAACTCCCACCCTCAGGCATTACACACTGGCCTATTTGCAGAGGTGGCTCTAATTCTTGACAGAGCAGGGATTGTCCTCCCTGCCTACACTTTGAACTGAGGAGCAACTCACTTTTCACATAGCTCGGATATAAGTGAGCAAATATTCAGCTTTTTCCACATAATTATTGCGGGGCTTATTGTCCAACAGTAGCTATAACTGTCACACTCTGTCCGTGGAGAAATTGGTACTACTTGAAATTGTGGTTTTGCAGCCGCAGAACGAGGCAAAGATCAACGATACGGTGGAACTATATATCATCAACCTATATTGGATGTATTTGGAGATTACACAGTGCTGGCTCATTAATGTGACTCGCAGTTAATAAACTGCGTGGCCATTTTTCTCTCTCATGCAGGCTCACTTTCCTGTTCATGAAGCAGAAAATGAGGGCTCTGTTACTGCAAAGGCTGGGTCTGTACTGCAGTGACTTCCACTTCAGGGCACCGGCATGCTGTTTACATGGAGATGCATGCAGACATACTGCACGTTGACAAACAAACACACGCATGCTGTGTATCGTGGCCACGTCATTCACAGGCAGGAGGCAGAAATTCACAAACACACACACACACATTCCATGCAACAAAGGCCCTACAGTGCGGGGTGGAGAGATGAATTGCCTGTACTGTATTATCAGGATGACTCATCAGGGAGTAATCAATGAAAACAGGATGAAAGTCTTATCAAAGGAGAAAAATGCAGACATGAAGAGCGTCTCAAAACAAAAAGATGAGGTCTTTGGCAGGAATCCAGAGCTGTATTTAGCCCTCGGCTGAGGAGGACATGGAGCTGGTCTCTGCTCTGAAATGAATATTCTCTGCTATCGACTAGCCCTCACTGATAAACATAGGGACAGACATTAATAACAATGCATATGAAGTTTTGCTTTACGTGTGTGATTTCCCTAAAGATCCTGATACACCAAGCTGACAGTCGGTGGTTTGTCAATTTTGGGTCTACTGTGAGCATCTGTCACCCTAGTTTTTGTGATGTGTCTCATACTGTTGGTACTAGTTGGCCCTTGTCACCTGTTTTTTGGCTAATTTAGCATGTTGAATTAGCATCAAAGCCGGCAGGTCCCCTTGGTAAGAAAAATCACTTTGATTGGCAGTTCAACTCAGTGCAGAAAACGAGAACAGAAGTAGGGAAAGCAAATGGATTAAATGGTTTTAAGCCATTGAGCTCTTTAGCAGAAACTTCTGCAGTTATTTGTGTTATTGTTCGCTAGCTCACGGTAAATATGCTTTGTTCGCTCATCACTGGGTTGTGTTAATGTGCTAACTGGCTAACTAGCATCTTGAATCCGCCCTGATGGTCTTCCCATTTCCCGTTTTGAATGACAAATACAGTCTACTGTCACCTGCTGGCATGGAGTTATTTCCTCTCACGCAGGCACAGAACGTAGGTGATAGCTGGCCACTAGCTGTAGTCTTTGCGGTGTGTTTTTGGCAGAGACACAGGCAACATGAGGTGAGGCAACAGTCGGCTTTCGTCGCCACTAGTTCTTTGATGTCGGTTTGGTTTGTCTTGGCCTTCAGATCAAATAGAGGTAAAACTCAGGTGAACACTGGTTAATTTTTTAACTTAAGACATTTGAGAACTTTAAGTTTTTTCTTTAGTTTTCATTTCTGGAAACAAAAATAGTTATATGACGTGTCTGGCATCTTGTTTCATGTAAATAATCAAATTTTCCCAATGTCTTTCAATAGTATTTCATGTAACTCTTTCCTGGAGGATTAGCTTCACCCCAGTTTCTTGCCATAGCAGAAATAAACAGTCTCAAAAATGCGCCAGTAATATTCTATAGTTGGAAGAGTTTTACTTTCCACAACATATTTCATGTTCCTAAAGCCAAGCCAAAGTCACAATTCACAAGTTAATTACATTCTGCAGTTACATTATGACACACTACAATTAGACAGATTGTATAGAGTCTTGAAAACCATCACTAACAAAAACTGTATGTACTCGAAGTGCATTTGCCAAAATTATTATGTGTTAATATTTCCCACGTCTCGTCTCTTTTCTGGCTCGATGTGAAACAAGTTTTGGAGAAAATTATGTCACCTTCAGATTTACTCAAAGAAAACAAACACCTCAGTCGGTTCTTCAACATACTATCATACATACTCAAGTGATAATGAAACCTGAAGTGCATTGTTAATATCCAGAAAGTTGACATGCCAATTTAAAAAAAAGGCTCAGGGTAACAATAAAACTGTCAGGAACATTTATTGGCTGTGTTTGTTAATCTAACAACCATGACGTCCTCATCTTTCAATTACAGTTTAGACATATAAATCACAGTGAGTTCATTCAGCACACTGAGTCCATACAGGTAAAAAAAACAACAACATGCTGATACGCAGGGAAACTAAAACATGGAAAGCCTCAGAAACCCTCAGTTCTGAACCAGCAGGACTCACACAGCTGATAGAAGAACATCTCCTCCTCCTCATACCATCATCTTTGTACACAGAGTTGTTGTCTTCCTATGTTGTTATTGTTCTGTGTCCACCACATGCAGCAGAGCTGGAGGGCTGCCAGTTATATTCTTATCCACTTAAATTCAGCAGCATACTTCCAGAGAGGTGATGGTGGCTCATAGTAGTCCTTCTAAACTTCATGTTTCACTCACACACTTCACACTGCATAATCGAGGATCAGAATTGCCACGGTGAGAGAGCTTGTTCAACAGACCCTCAGCTCAGGAAATGCATAGCCGCATCATTCCTATTTTGACAACAAACTACGGATTACAGCTCGTTACGGGCTCACAGCTAGTAGCTATGTGCGCTGAAATATTCCCCACTGGCAGTCTCCTTCTGGACACAAACGCTATAAAAAGTTTCAGCATTAAACTGATCAGAGGAACAAGCGGTACCAGTTGATTGAGAAGACCTTGAGCTGCTCAACTAAGATTGTGTTACTCTAATCCAGTTTGCTAAATGGCTAATGTGATTAAAAAGGATTCTTTAGGCCTAAATTCAGTTATGGTCCATGATTACATTCACATGGCATGGGAATGACTTCACATGACTGTCTAGAAAGAAAATATGTTGTCAAGGTAACAGCCCGTGCAAGAAAAGTGCAACTGCTACTGAGGTCAGAGTCTGTGAATTGTTTGGCTAAGTGTCTCACGAGGGCGAACATTATATTCATTTACATCAAACAGAGATGTAACCGTGTGCGGCAGGGAGAAAAAAAAACCCCATCGGTGAGAAATATGATGAAGCAACCTTGTGGAGGTCAACGCTGAGAGGTATTTATCACAGAGTGTAATGAATGGTAAGCAGAGCTCTTTAACAACCTTCATAATGACAATGTGAGCTCTGTAGTATCTCAGAAATCTCCTCAGGAGACCGCAAGCTTCTCTCCTCGTATACTGCATTTCACCACTTCTGCCTCACTGAGGAGCATTTCATATTCCCTGGCACACAGTAATATACTCCTCCACTCCTCCATGCCAAATTGACTCCACAAGTGCTCCTATACCTGCTGACTGACACATGCTCGCCGAAAATGATTCCTTCACCAGCAGCCAACATTGCTGCTTGCTCTGGAGGGGTACTTGATTCCATTATTAAGTTGAAAAAGAGAGACAGAGCGAGGGGATGGGGATGGGGAGAAGAAAAAAAGAAGCTTGACTGGGTAGAGAAGAATAATAGAGAGCTGAGGAAGTTATCAGGGCAGCGGAGAGTGAGCCTGCTGTCTGACAGCAGATCAGAGAGCTCCTCCAGCTGGAACCCCTGCTCATGAACCTGGCAGAGCAGAGCCCAAAGCAGTCGGCCAGGATGATGAGCTCTGCTGTACGGGACAGGTCAGAGCGGTAGCACCTATATACTGAAGTGTATAAACTCCACGTCTACACCACAGCACTTCAGATCAGCAGTGGAGGAAATACTCAAATCTTTACATCTGCAATACAATTTTGAGTACCTTACCTGAGTATAAACATGTTATGCTACTTTATCCTTCCACTTCAACACATTTTAGTGGGAAATATTATACTTTTTAATTAATCTAGTTACAACTTACATTACATTTGTTGACTATAAAATGCATTGTTAAAGATAAAGGAGCTACATGTGACATTCACAGCATAGCCTATCAAGACTGAGAGTCTGGGCCGGGATTGTCTGCACACAGTTCTCAACATGGAGGTGTCTGAACCAGCGGCTAGCAGCTAAGGGTGCTAACAGCGCAAACAGTTTAACAATGGCAACAGTGCTGACAGATCTAATGGCGAGAGGGTGGGAGGGAACTGGAGGGTGGGTGCTACGCTTCTGCTACAATGCATTTTCGTGACCATGGGGCGGTAACTGCCATGTAAGTGCAGTGCAGAGCAGTGAAGAATAGCAAGCCAGTAACACCCTTTATGCTGACTGTTCAAGGTGGGAATGTCACGCCATTATTCTGCCTCGCTGTTCTTCGACCCCTGTGTAAGAGGGACATGCAGCAGGACGGGATCATGGACAGGACAAATGTGGATTTTTGACAATGTGTTATGTGTACGACCCACCTCTGGGAGATTTTAAAAGCAGCTAACAGCAGTTAGCAGGTAACTCAAAGAAGAAGAAGAACAGCCGAAATGTCAGCAAACTGGGGAGACAATGAAGTCCGGGAGCTCCTTGCAGTAGGCGGTAGACAAGGGTTTCTTTTCCTAGGTGGGTTTAAGCATGAACCACCCTACTGTACTGTACTCATCGACTTTCATTAACCTTTACCAATCTCATTCCTCTTGCCTAAACCCAACCAATCCAACCAACAAAGGAAACAAGTACTAGCCAATCTCAGGGAGAGTGGGGCTGATCAAATCTTCGCCATCCCAGGAGACAAACATTTTTCATATGGTTGTCAACAGCAAGAGACACATTTTGGTCCTGTTTGAACCGTGCCATATATTACAAGTTTGTTTTTTTATTTAAAAGATAATATTACAAATCAAGAAAAGCCGCACTTTGTTGTGGGTATTTCATAGTGCCATTTAGTTTTGTATAAAACTGCTCAGCGAACCACATCTCTCGTCCTGCACAATGTACATCACCAACACGGGTAGTGTTAGCTAACGTTCATCACTTGCTACTTAGCTAACTATGTATGTTCCATGCACAAACGTAACATTATCTCATCTGATGTATTTTAACCAGCAACTGGTTTTTATCAGCCAGGAAGTGAAAGAACAAGCAAGGCATGTTGCTCGGTAAATATGTCTTATGACACTTATATGACTTTTTGGTGTGTAGTTTTTCTACTTACATCTTTTCAGAGTCTTGTACTTGAACAGTTTTGGGACAAACTGTGACTTTTGTGACTTGCAAATTGCAAATTATTTGTCTGTTACCATTAACTACTGTAGCCTACATATCGTTTTCAAAAATAATCTCCATGGTGGACCACTCAAAGGGGAGGGACTTTGACTCTCTATAATACTTAAGGAGGATTTTGAATATGGGACATTTACTTGTACTGTATTTTTACATTTTTGTGTTGGTCCTTTACTCAAGAAAAGAATCCTAAAACTCCCTCGACCACTGCACTGAAGTAAAAGTATCAATACTACACTATGTGTTAAAGTCCTGCATTGAAATAATACTCAAATAAAACTATTCAGCAAAATGTACTTTACTGATGTAAAGCACTTAACTGTTGCAGTTGGTCTATTTTAAATACTGTTTTGGTAGTTTAATCTATAGCAATACATCATATCTTATAAATAAATCATTTAGTTTGCATGTAATATCTTAACTGGCAATATCTACAGGTGACACACAAAGATAGTGGAGTACAAAGTATTGCCCATGAGTAAATGTACTTGGCTCTGTTCCACAACTGTTCACGATTCATCAGCCGTCACATTATTAAGTACTTTGTGATCAGTAGATTGTTCACATATGATCAGTGTGACTGATCCTGTATGGTCCCCAGAATATTGCTATTACTGTATTTTTGTTCCCTAAACAAGGACACAAACGGGTTAAAGAATTATGGAGAGAGAAGCCCTGAGAGAGAAAGCGAGAGCAAATCAACAAATTAATGCCTGTCCTATGAGAGGCTAAGCCTCTTATTTTTATTTCAAATGAGGATAGAAATTGACTTCCTTATTAAATCTAATTATTAGCCAGTGCCCTCCAAAAGTCTTCTGAAATCGCCTGGAGCGACCACGCTATTAGCATAAACACCACCACTGGCAAGCTTAAAACAAATGGTATATTTAGTCAGTGTTAATGGGATTAAAGTGTGCTGGATTCAGGAGCAGTTCTACTAACAGTGAGCATCACATCTTCATTATGGATGCCCTGACTTCTCCATTTCCACTCTCTTTGTTTGCATTTCATTCCACTCTGCTGCCTCCCGCTCCTCTCAGTTATTCAACAGATTGTGTTCAATCTTGATCCAAAAATCCCAGACAATCATAAATAATAAAGGATTACACCAATCTCTGAAAAGCTGGTGGCTCGCCAGCGGCAATGCGCACACAGAGAAATAATTGTTGGCCATCTGTGCACCAGATTGGTAAGAGAAAGGGTAAACAAAGAGCACAGTGTACCTGCTAAAGCTTTCTCCCCTTTCCCTCTCTCTCCCTTCAGCCAGGGAACATGAAAGGCTTTGATGACGCTCACCCCTGCAGAATCCACTGGCTCGCTCCAAGAGATTTTTTGATTAGGGAGGTTTCAGAACCACAGACTGACAAGCCGCGCCTGTCAGGAATCTAACAAGGCTTGGGGTTATCTCTTTATCAGCAGCCAAACAGTGCTGAAACACTGCACAATGCCAGCCAAATAGAGTAAGGATGGAGGATAATTGACCAGACAGATGAACACATTTACATGTCATATACACAGCTCTCCAGAAAAAAGAAATGAAGTCATGAAAGTTTACCCTCTGCAGTCTATAAATCACTGATCTGTGGGCTGGGATTGGATTTACTGGCACAGTGTTGCTAGCACATTGCCAGAATCACTGTTAAGGACCTGCGCTGAACATCACAGATCCTTATAAGGGAGGATTGATCTCACTGCTAAAGATTGAGAAGGGGTCAATCAATGCATTTTGATGTAAAGTTAATATGCTTTAGATTTATGGGTCAGAGAATAAATCAATATGAGATAGATTTCACATGGGTTTCACCATGTAATCAATAGCCTGATTGACTCCAATTTACGGTCTCGTGATTAAGATTCATTTGATATGAACCATCACATTTGCTGTTTGGATAATAAGTGCCAAACGCTGGATTTTCCCATGAAACACCACAGCTTTTTCCACCTTTTAATGGGAAACTAAAACAAAAGCCTGCGTGCTTCTGCTGCTCCACAGTGCAGGGAGTGAAAAATGGCCTTACAGCTTCCCATCCATCCCAACTGGAGGACCCTCATTATGGTGTGAGATTTATATATGTATATGCAGAGGGAGAGAGATAGAGATAAATAGTGTGGGGTTCTGGAGCAGGGAGGAGACAAAAGATAGGGCAGAGTCATAATGAGCTGTGTTTATGTGTAACGTTGCTTGGCCTGTTGACAGCGGTTAATGAAGTTACAGTTAGTGGGGGGATCTGCTGGCACTAATTAAACTTACTGTCATTAGCAGTGTTGGAAAGAGGAGGCGCTGCAGCAGGAATGGGAGGAGAGACACAGGCAGATCCATCAGAGCAGCAGCAGCAGCAGCAGCACACAAACATAAACACACACAGCAGCTATATGTGACGAGGGAGATTAGATATAACTTTATCGTATACAGGGAACTCCTGACTTTGCATTTAAAGTTTATACTGTGATACAAATCCTCTTAAAAGCTGACTTACTCAAAAACAGAGGCTGCTTTCTTTTAAGATTAACAATATATCTACTCCTACAGGAAAAAGCTGTGATATGAGTTGCAGGATTTAAACATATACAGTATACACGGTCTATCAAGTGCCTAAAGAAATAAAGTCGACTGAGTTTATATTAGACAGCAGATGCAGGAAATATTTTACACCTAACTGAGCCTGCAGTGTGGACTGGCTCCTGTAGAAGCCACAGCTCTGACATCTGGAAATGTTGCAGTCACCACTGAGCTGTTAGAAAGTGGGAGAGAGCTCGATTGACTGTCACAGAGTCTGAGTGGAGCTCAGTGTGTGCCATCTTAACCACAGCTCCATCGTAGCCTGTAATCCAGCTCACCACCAAAGCCACCGCTGTTGGCTGCCTGCGCAGACCAAGCCTCACTGTTTGTTTATGCAGCACGTAGACCTGGCTATTAAAAATGGGAAGCCTGTCAAAAATAAAAAGAGACTTTTCATGTTTGAGGGCTGCAATTGTGGCTCTTGTGTGATGTTTTTCCTCCACACTGACCCCTTGCTTTGAGGTCGGGAAGCCGCTTAACCCTGGGCTGTGGAGCCAGCCGATTGGCTGGGCCAAACACAGTATTTTTGAATGTGGTGGCGTAGTGGGTGCCTCCGGCAGAGGTACTGTGGTTGCGTGCAGTGACTATGGCTGTGTAACCAAGGCAGCCTACACATCATTATAATGGCTCCTCAGGCAATGAAGCCAAAGATCCTTCATAAATGTGCACATCATTTCCCTCATTATGTCCTCGTTACCTTTCCTCATGTTCCCCAAACCTCTCTATGAGGCAAAGTTAACCATGCAACAAGCTGAGCAAAGGCTGTAGATCGTACCCATGAAGAAGTAAAGCTACAGCAACATCCTTGTGCTGAGATACTAAAAACATCTGCATAAATACCTCCACACGACATGCAACACCCTCATATACAGAAGCTGCTTACAAATGACACAAGCTGTTTAAAATCACTATTCCCAGCTCGCAGCCGTTCAAATACTAAAGCAGCGCAGGGAGAATGTGGAAATTTGCTATGTAGTTAACTTGCGACAGCCACCAATTAGGTTTACGATTCGGGCGCCTTTGGGCCACTGTCGCCAGGCCTCAGTCTCCCTCTGATGTCATTACACAAATCTGCTGCAGTCTGACAGAGCAACAGGGCTGTAGGACACAGGGGGAGAAGGAGAAGGAAAGTTGGCTCGGCTCCTCTCCTCTGATAGCAGCAGATAAGCCAGCCTTGGGGCCTCTTATCTCATCTGTGGATCCTGTGTAAATGTAAGTTTTAGTCTGGCAGATTACATCAGCAGAGCCTGTTGGGGACAGAGGCCGGCCGCCGGGAGACCGTGATGACTCCCCTCATGCGACAAATGCATCCCCTCCACCCTTCATGGACTAACAAAGCAGGACCGGAGTGTACTGTGGGAGACGGCTCCTCTCAGCCAGTTAAAGTGAGTCCCCAAAGGAACCGGAATTAAAACTGTCAACTTCCATTTAGTCCAAAACGTTCACCCCATAGCATTTGTTTTCACTGTCAGCTGCGCACTGTGTGCAGTGATAGTGATATTAGTGGACAGCATGCCTCACTTTGGATAAATGTCTGTGTTACAGCTGTGTGGAGGTGTGTGTCCTGACAGGAGGAGAGCCGACCAGCTGACGTGGGACAGGCCCTCTGAGGTCCGGGGGCCACAAAGGTGCCATGTGACTGTGAGAGGTTCATTTTAGGATACATAAACACACCCTCCCTGTTTGTCTAAATGTCTCTCTATTCGTCTACTGTATGGACAGCACATTCCAGCCAGACAGACAGACAGGCCACATCTGGGGAGCGACCAATGGGAGGCCATCCCCCTTCCTTCTTCTATCCCTGCTCCCTGCGTCTGTCATCCCACCCAGAGAGGGGAAGTGGTGAGGTTGGAGTGGTTGGCCAGACGGGGCCAGCTGTGTGACCACAGACCTCTGAGTGTGTGTATGTGGGAGGGAGGGAGGGATCCACAGGCCTTATTACAGACCCAACTACACACTGGGCCTCACAAACAGCTACTTCACAGCCAGCGGCAGCCGCCGAGTAGCAGCAGAAACACTGCCGGATTTGTACTGTGACAGCATGAGACTGTATGCTTGTGTGCTGCTATCAATCACAATCAGGCATATCTGGTGTCTAATGTTTTTAATGCACACTTGAATGTACGTAAGAATAAAAACAAACCTTGCTGCTTCACAGACAAAACAAGCAGATTAAGTCACTGAAATGACAAACTTGGTAAAGTGATACAGATGTTAACTGACCGTGGCAGTTTCGGGAGGAATGTGTTGTAGCACAGTCTGCTGCCAACTCATATCAGCTGAACGCGACTGTTGCTGGACTGCACCGTCAGCCGGATCACAGGACAGAAGGCCTCAGAGTGGTGATGTCACTGTTTTGCCTCGGTCCCCAGGGCAGTGATTTATGAGCTAATCTGGGGTTGTCTCTCCAGATTCCAGGTCTTTCTCTCCCTGGGGAGCCGCTAATGGAACAGTGGGATGGAGCCACCATGCAGCAGAAGTCCTCTCGGCTCACGGGCCCTGACATCCATCTCCATGATCACACCACTGAAAGAAAAAAAACCCCAAAAGAAATAGAACAATGTTGACTTCACTGTGCAGCACACGTAGATGTTAAGCACGCACACACACAGACCAATACACACACTTGCACAGAAGCAAATACAGAATAAATTAAGTATTGCATATATAACCTTGGCTATTTGCAATTTGTCATGCAGCCCAAGAAAGATAATTGAGGCAACCTCCCAGTATGCAAATAGAATGATAATCAGCCTGCGCCACTCTACCAAACACATATGCACAGAAAGGGAAAAAAAACAGTTACATTGTTAGCAATTTCTAATAGAGGACACCTATTGACCCATTTTCTCTTGGAAAGCAATTTGTCCCTCCAAAATAAAACTAATAGGTGGCAAGATGAATGGATTAGAGTGGGCTAGACTGGGTGCACCGTGCCACAAGGCACTAAATCACCAGATTATTAGTTTTATGAGCCAAGCCCATGAGAGAATAATTGCTAATGTTCCCAGAGTAACCAAGGGAAATAAAGGTAATGGAGCAATTTATAAATTCTGATTGGTATACATAGAGAACTTCCAGCCCATCTCCTTTGTTATTTTACTGCTCTCGATAAAATACGCCCCGAGCCACACAAACACCAGGGCCCGCTATCAAAATCAATACAATCACAGAACCGCGAGCACTGCTTCTGCTCCTTTGTTATTTTTAGTGCAATGCAGCCTGACTTGCAGTTATGAATCAAAATAATGTGGGAAGGGGGGAAAAAAAGCATAAACTTCTATTTCTTAACTTCATTTAGCTTGTCTGAGGTGATGATTCACCCCGGCACACTCGGCATAGGCATGAATGGATTACTGAACGAGACTACCAGGCACAGGGACCCAAAGTGGGAGGGGGGGGGGGGGTGTCTCTCATCTGCAAAATGACACTCAAATTAACATGCTTACTAAGTGGCGACCTCATGGGCTGGAAAAATGAAGCCAACAGGAAGTGCCCAAAACTGCAGTTCTCTGAATGGCCACTTGAGGCTGGCAATTTCCACAGACCACCATGTTAGCATGCTCAACTTTACAGCAGAAATAAGCAAAGAAAAGGCAAGGCAAATGTATTTACAGCATTTATCATAACCAAGGGCAACCTAAAGTGTTGTACAGATTAGTCAAGCCAATGTTCATTGTAGCCAAATCACAAATCACAGTTAGCCAGATGGCTTTACAGAATATGACATCCCTCTGTCCTTGGACCCTCATGTTTACCCTGGGACAAAAAACAGCTTTGGTCCTTATAGCTAATTTCCCTCTTCATGACAGCTGTACAGGGGTTGAATCTTATATAACTCACCTGTTTACATATTATTAATGCTTAAAGTTGCACATAATCAAGGGTGTGGCCACTTTGAGTGACAGGCTTGCTGCTGAAAGCATCCTTGGCTTCTCAGTCAGATCCACTCCTTGCTCCTCTACTGCGCCAGCATCTCATCCAAATATCAGTAGTTCTGACTCCAAAAAACCAAGATAGTGATGCCAAACTCGAGGCTTCAAAACTGGATACATAAACCCATGGGTGACGCCACTGTAGCTACATCCATTATGTTTTACATTCTATGGTACTGAAAATGAAAAGATTCAAAATGACCACAAAAAAGGCAAAGGACAAAAAGGGATAAAACAACCACATGGAGGAAAAAAAACATCCAAAACAACTCAAAAGAAACAAAAAAAAAGACACAAAACCACAAAAAATTCTGACTACAAAGAGATGCAAAACAACACAAAAAGAGGTTAAACAACTATACATAAAGTGCGTGTGTGTCTTTTTGTATTTCTGTGTCCAGGGACCCAGCGTCTGATAATCCGCCCCTGTGCACAGGTGTATGCTACTGATGACAAAGACAAGTTCTGTCTAAGATCACACACTACAATTTGGCTTCCAGAGCTGTTAACATAGCTGTACAGTGACATAGACAGACAGACAGTAGACAGACAGAGTGCTGAGGCAGACAGGTGTCCCGTTTAATCCACCCAGCTTCAGATGAATAACCGTCCTTCACTCATCCTGTTTTGTGTAACCACACAACTTTCCATCATGCAGACCCAAATCCCTAATTTCCACCTCTTCACAGCTCTCTGATGTTTAAATTGTAAGTTGTGCTAAGTCCAAACGTCGTCTGAAATGTTCTGCAGATGTAAACCCTTCTCATGTGGTTCATGAAAGCAGAGATTTATCTGGTTAGAGAGGGCTCGTTGCTTTGTGGCCACGGCCTGCCTGCCTCGTATTCAAGTCGAGGTGGGTGGTCCCAGCGTCTTCTCATCTCCATCTCTCTCAGGAGGATAAACAGCACGCATCCTGCAACAATCAACTCCTGTTGTTACGTTTTAAACAAACTGCCCAATCATAATTTCATTAAAATCGAAACAAGCCAGCGTGCTGTTTAAAACTAGACATGTGCAGCTCTATGGCCTCTGATGTAATTTGATCCACTGCTGTATTGAATTACACATTGAAGTCGGGGTGAGAGAAGGTAAAACAGATTACGTGCAGAGAACAATATGGCAATATAGAGGCAGGGTTAGAGTGTCATATCATCTCCCAGTGCTGAGACGCTTGTCTGTTGCTGCATCTGTGATAGATTTGCTCTGCTGGAGTGTTTGCAGCCAAGCAGAGCTGATGTTGTACCATATGCAGACACAGCACACACACACACACACACACACACACACGCACATGCACACACACACACACACACACACACACACACACACACACACACACACACACACACACACACACACACACTACTTGACCTTTCAACAGCAGTGATGACAGCTCACAAGCTCCTCTTGTAACTGAAAAGCTCCTCATATACTTTCAACCCACTTCTTGTTTTTTTTTTTCTCCATGGTGAAACTGTGCTGCTCACTTGTGTCTTCACTTCCTTGTCTTACAGGTATGAAGTAACACTGTGAACTGTGACAGCACGATCTGTCCAGACCTGTTGAGTTAAGTATCCTTTTTGTGTATTTAACATTCATTCCTGAGATGGTGATTCAGTGGAGACAGTTCACCGGTGTCCTCGGGCCAATATGTATACATTTTTTCAGATCCAGACTCCCACGGATCTGCACTTTGTCATCCCATCTGTACTCCTGTAGTCCCACGGAGAGGGTGTTTTTAGGTCAGATCGTCGGTTCGTCATCACCTCACATTTCCTGTTATGAAATAGCATGACACCCGGCACAGTGTAGAACAGATCTTAACAAACCATGAGAGCGGAAACTATGTAGGATGGAAGTTTATCACAGTGTGAAGATGAAACTGTGTTTTTTTCCTTCATGCTGATGGTTAAGCATGTCTGGCTTTATAGTATCATTTAAATTGAAGCAGGTTTTAAAGCAATTCACTATCAACCTCAAATGTCAATTTAATTCCACACACGGCTCTCAAGAACCACTGACAGCAGGACGCAAGCTCAGACATGGAAATTGATTTTCCAAGGGATTGATTCCACCCCGGATCTTGTGCTGATCTACAGAGAAAAAAAGCAGTAATGACACATTCTGTGATCCCACAGTTTCTATACGAGGTGGTTAGGTTTTATCCAAATGCGACAAGGCCTGTAATAAATCTTGTCTTCCTTCCATCAGCTTGCCAGCAGCTGGGAGCCGTCAAGGGAAGCCACCCCAAGCAAAATGTTATTCCAGCTTGTTAGTGTTTGAAGTCACAGCAAGCTGGGCTGCAGAAGCTGCTGCCTGTGGTTTATGGCTTGTGGGGTTGCTCAAGATATGGAGTCTCACTTTCCAAGTCAGGATGTCTCACCGCCATTGAAGCCACAACTGTAGCTGTGAGATAACGCAGGCACGTTGAGAGGAAAGGACTTCAGAGCACACATGTGGTCTTGACTCAGTGAGTGACAACACTACAGTGTGTGTGTGTGTGTGTGTGTGTGTGTGTGTGTGTGTGTGTGTGTGTGTGTGTGTGCGCGCGCGTGCATGCGTGTGTGTGTCTCAGCTCACACAGTTGTTTTTCCACATCCACCCACTGATGCAGTGCTGCAACCACTTGCCGAAACACTATTGCTTCCTCTTCTTTCTACTTTCAAATACTTGCTTTCATCCAAAAACGTGCTGTTATTTATGAGTCCTTACACTCGCCAGGCTCTCGCATGACAAAGTTAATCACACTCCTTTTCATTTTGACAATAAATTAATTAGGCAGTCCTGACAAACTGGCAAAATTAATGTATTTGTACTCAGATGAACAAAATGAATAATGAATGTAAAAATGGTGTTTCTGTGCGACAGACAGAGGAACGTTCATGTTCCACTACATGGCCACTCAGCCACATAGCTCCTTTGATTTCTGAGATTCAATAAAGTCTTGAGAATCTTGGCTCAGATCAGTGTGTCAGTGATTAAAGTGGTTGTATTTCAACCTCAATAGGTCAAAGGCTGTCAGACACCCACTGTACCCACTGCTCCAGTCTCTAATATTTCTTGTGTAATCCCTCATTGTTGCATTGTGGGACTAATCCCTCAGATTCCCTCAAAGTCACAGCGAGCACCCTCAGATTTCTACTGCTTAACTGTTTACAACCCAAAACACTTGTACTGGAAAGAATGAGTGAAGACATTTTGTTAAAGCACAAAGAAAATCAGTGGTGAAAGAAATTTTCAGGCATTTTATTGAAGTGCAGAAGTATTATGTGCAAAATATACTTAGGTATCAAAAGTAAATCCATCCCAGAACCCGTCAGATAATGTCTAAAAGCGATAAAGCCTCTGGGGGCAAGGGTCAAAATGTGGGCTCTAAGTAAAGATGATACCTGTCTATTAAAGATCTTGCTGGCAGCAAGTAAAAAGGCCATTACAAAACACTGGCTCCAGAAAAACTGCCCCACTGCTAGCCTCTTTGTTAATACTGTTGAACACTTCAGTCTTCTGGAGCAGATGACCTGTTCCATACGACAAGAAAGGAAATGTGAGAAAAACCTTGGAGAAAATGGTGTGTTTTTTTTAGCCAATGAGACAGATTCCACATGATTATTGTATGTACCATATATGACATGCTACTTTAAATTAGGAAAATTTGTCACAACTTTGGAAACATCCCATGACATCATATTTGTCTTTTTTCCCCCCTGTGTACTCATTCTTTATTTTTTCTTTTGTGTCTGTACTTATTTAGCATAATAATGTTCATAAATAAAAAGTATAAAAAAATATATATATATATTTTTGCCGGTGAATATCCGAGCCAAGACTCCCTCCTCTGTGCACCAGTCATTTTCTGCCAATCTCTATGAACAGATATCTGCCAGTGAATGCAAATACTTTTTAAAAAAACATAACTTAAAGCCAACTCATTGTCAGACAATAGCTGATGGGTTTGGAGACTGAATTTTGGCCAATGCATTTCACCTTTTCAAACTCCCTCTTCAAACATGATTTGCCAACACTACTCGGGCTACAAATGGACTACAAACAGAGACCACAACACTTCCGATACCAAAATCTTGTCCCATTGCCTACAGATTTGGCACACATATGCTGAGATGAAAACTAAATATACCCATTATGGAGAAAGTCCAATTTCAGCGTGTATAATATTACTGAGAGATTAAAATGTAAACACTATTTAACAGCTGTTTGTGGCTGAAGCTCAGCTAATCTAAATTACACATAGCACATTGTTGGTTCTTTAAATCTCTATCAATGCGTCCTATTTCATAAGCTGATCATGTAACTTTAATGCAGAACATGCACGTATTACTGTAAAATCACTGCCGTGGAGTAAGAAGTGACTTTACACTTCTGTATACTGTACTTTGACTCCATGAAGTCACATGAAGTCAAGTACAAATACCTCAAAATTGTGCAGTACAAACATATATATGTTCTCCATTACTGTAGAAATGTGCATTTAGAAATGATAACAGCAGTGCTACATTTCATCCACTATCACAAAAGACAAAGAAAAGCTGCAAAACCTCAAATTTGAGAGGCTACAACCAGAGAATGTTTGGCATTGTTGCTTAAAAAAATGATGTTTTTAGAATAATTGCCCACTTGATTAACATCTTATTTGCCCTTCTTCTATTAGTTAAGAGTAACAACCACCCATCTGCACAGTCTGGGCTCACTAGGAAGAATTCCCCCTGGGGGGGAGGAAGACAGGACAGAGGCAGCTGGAAGAAAGTGTGCTCAGTGAGAACGACAGGAGAGGATGTGAAAATGTTTCCTGTGTATGACTATGAATAAACCATTAGAGCTTAAGTGAAGGACATGCAGATAGTAATTGGATATGCCTGGATGATTCTATTACACTATGAAGATAAGGTTAGGCAGAAAGGTCAAAAGGTCAGTGCGATGCTCCATCTGATTCAGTGATAGTTTTCTCCCAAAACCTCCCTCCGTCCCCATACACATACACACACACACACATATACACACACACACACACACACACACACACACACACACACACACACACACACACACACACACACACACACACACACACGACCTGCGGGTCAGCTGTCGTGGCTGCTGCTCCTGCTTGTCCCTAAGGGACAGTGGGCGGACAGGCTATTGATCAGCCGCACTATTATCAGAGCTGAAGCTGTTTATCATGCTGTCTGCTCTCAGCAGGGAGCCTCCGTCTCTAATGGACTGTGGTACGGCACTCCCCTGCACCTGTCCTTGTCCCCCCCACACCTTAAGCACCATCGATCCCCACATCACCTGTCCTTGCACCCTGGTGCTCCAGTCTCTGGGGGGAGGGTGGCTCCTCCTGTACTGTCAGCACTGAAATATGTTTCTCATCGGTGTCGCCCTGCTGATGAGTCTTTCCTCTGTCCTTTTATTAGAAGCCACCCTCACCCCGATAACATCAGTTTGGAAACAATGATGAGCATATCATCATACTCTGACCCCTGACACATTCATGCTTATTGTACTCAGCAAGAAAGACTCATAATAGTCCCCTTTGTATCTTAATGGTTGCTCATCATGTTAAAGGGCTACTCCACAAATTTAGCATGTCACTTCCTCAAAATTAGAGGGCTTGTGAAAGACCATTAAAAAACAGAGCGGCCAAAATTAAAGCAGCACAGGAAGAGATACTTTTACTCTTTTTCTCCAGTATGGCTGAAGATCCAAAAACACAAGATCCTACATTTCCCATAATCCAACTTGACAGCACCTTTCATTAACCCTCTCTAGCTGGTAAACAACCATGTTTGAACTCCACACCTCTGATTTACATCAGAAAATATAAATTTATTTTCAAGCCCATGCAGAGTTAACCCTGATGACATCAACATGACATCATCAGGGTTATGTTTACATACTGGCACACTCCCTCCAGATCCACACAAGACATTATTCATTGATTTTCATTATCCATGACCCTCAAACCATAGCCTGTGTAAAAAATCATGGATGAAGCCAACTCTTGAGTGAACTCTTTTTGACGATAGCATTTTGGCTGTTGCTGTCTTGAATTTTTGGAGCCAGAAGTGAGAGGTTGGAGCTGTGGAGGAGTGACAGGTGGATCTGACTCACAGACTGTAGCAACACCTTGCAGACAGCCTGCAGCTCAAAGCAGCCACGCCCTTGTTTATGCATAATTTTAAGCCTTAAATAGATTAAAACGAGTGAGTTATGTAAAAGTTCACCCCTGTACAGTCGTCATGAATGGGGACATTAGCTATAGAGGCCAAAACTGTTTTTTTTGTACCAGGCTGTAAACTAGGGATGCTCCTACACATTCCCTGACATTCAAACAGAAGTTAAAACAGACTAGTCGATAAGTCTAAAAGAAAAAAAAACACACACACCCAGAAAACAGTCCAAATTCAGCACAATTTTAATCTATAAGGGTAAACACTGTCTGAAAAATATTGTGTATATTATAAGAACCAGCTGTAATTGTTATTCTCATTTTTTAATAAGCAAATTGTGTTTTAAATCCTGTTTATATATGTGGCACTGTGTACCCTGCATTATGAACATTGCACATTATCCTCTAAAACATGACAACTCACTAAATAGAACTTAACAAATAATATTTATTGAACGCAATATAGGAAAATAAATAGTTTGGGAAATGTGCCTGATTCTTGCAACAGCATTTTTATTGGGTATACGCAATCTTGTATAATTCTAATTTTAATAGTAAGAGTAAACAACTAGCATTGCGGGTGCTGACTAGCGAGGGTAGCAATGTTTAATCGAGTAGTGGCTAAGCACATCCCTACTGTAAACATGTTTATTTCTGCTGTAAAGTTGGGCATTTTAACATAGGTGTCAATGTGATTGACTGGAGTCAGCCTCAAGTGGCCATTAGAGGCACTGCAGTTTTTTGCACTCATTTTTCAGCCCCTGGTGTTTCCGCCTAAAACTTATCTTACCGTATAAAATTAATGGAGTGGAATGGATTCTGTGTTATGTGCCGACTTGTTTTCAATAAGCTTGTAATGTATTTTTGATATTTGCCCTGGTGACAAATAGAGAGCTGCAGCCCACATTTGCTGACAGAGCTTGAGTGTATTTTCTGTTGACGGTGGGTGACCTACTACATGTGCTCACTTGATGGGATAAAACCATGTCCAGTCACACACTCTGAGGCAGTGGTCAATATCAGTTGTGTGTACAGCAGAGCTGTTACACTGGCCTATTAAAAAAGAGGCAGTAAATGTCACACACCAGAAGCCGAGGCCATAAACAAGCCAGTGGACAGTGGTTATTCAGAGGTCACACAGAGTGCTCAGTCGTCTGTGGCGACTGGCCGGGGGAAACAAAGTGATGAGGATTTAATGATATCCAGCTTTGTGGCTATTGATAGCAGAGTCAATGGGCTGCACTGTGGGTGTCTTTCTGATACACAGCAGATTAGCAGCTCTGTGCCAGATGAAAACGTCAGAGATCAATAGGACACAGGGGAGAATCAATAATCGTCCCACTACTCTGTGGCTTTCATTTGGTGGATTGCTCTGGTCCTTTATGGCCTGCCGTGCTGTCAGCGTGCCATTAACTGCATTCATAAAACATGCATCACAGATCTGTCACGGGCATCATATGTTAATGCCTGCTGCTAATGAATATGAATGCTCTGTTCATAAGCCAAGTCTCTCTCTCATTACATTGCTTTACACCTCGCTGAGCCCGGAGAGCTCGCCTTGGATGAAATGTAAATCACTGCTTTATTGGGGTAAAATGCATGACTATCATACTAAAGCGCCATGCAGATGAGAACAAAATATACTCACTTTGCAGTAGATCGAATGCTTTGAAGCCAATAGTCTTGTAAAAGTGTGAGAAATGAGTGGGCTAATTGTAGCATCATCACCGAGCCCGGGATGAGGAAATAACAGAGAATATTCAGCCATGTCCTAAATACTATAATCAGCATTACCTGGCTTGTCGCGCTTCATTATAGTCCAGAGATCTTAGATTAATTAGCATTATTGTGCACAGTGAGTGAGAGAATTGGACAGTAATTACATTAACCTTCGGGATCACACCTTGTCTTTTTACAAGACGTGTCTGGGCAATAAAAGATTGCTACTGCATAGATGATTACTCTTATCCTTGACAGTGTCTGCCTTCCAAATTGATCCAATTAGCCATTCAGGGCTAATTTAATTACTTGGGGCTGCTATAGCCTCTCTATCTTTCTGTCCTTGCCACCAGGATAATCATAACTCTCAGCACTGGAACAGATTATCTTTAGCACATGCATGAAGAAAGCAAATTTAATCTGATATGGGAAAACATGAGTTAACACAGGCCCTCTTACTGCAACCGAATGCAAGCAAAAACATCCCTCTTTGTCCTGGTTTCTAATGTATTAATGTGCTCTATAGCGAGTTTATTCTCCAGCACAGACAGACCTGTGAAGGAGAAGCCAGCTTTGTCACAGTTATCAGTCTTAGAAGTCTCTTGGTAAACTTCTCTGGAATATCAATCACGTGAAAAAACGATGTTTCCTTTTAGACACTAATGAAGGTGAGAGCTAGTTCGTATGAAGGAACATATCCATATGATTAGTATGCATGGAGCGGGCTCGGAGTTGATATTAGGTGAAACCGTCTTCATGCACACAGAGTAATCTCATCTGCTTCATTTTGAGCACAGCAGTGGGACGCCGGGCACGCACCAATCTCCTCTGCTCTGGGGACAATATGGGTTTGAGAAATGAGAGGTGGAAGCCACTGCATTGCCAGCCATATCCATAATTGGCAAACCGAACAAGATGAGAATGAACTCTGGGCTTGGCTCGTCTTTGTTGTAATTAAGATGAAATTCACCAATCATTTAAGCTCACAAATGGAGGTTTGACGGAAGGCCAAGAGCCCATTGAAATACCATTGGCTTGCAGTTTAGGTATTTATCTGTCTCTGCAGAATGAAGGAGCCAGTATTTATGTTTCCTCAATCAGTATTCAGGAATCCAGTAAACCTTTGAGTAAAGATTATATATCTAAGAATGCAGAAAACATGTTCGCTCTGTTTGAAATGAAATTAGATTCAGGGAAATATGTCAGAAATAAACCTTTTGTGCTCTTTATATTAAAGGTATGCTATGCAGAAATTGTCAGCTTCTGCTTGTAAACAGTATCAGGGATAAGCATTAAGCAATTTGGTGGCCAAAGTACATTTCTGTTGGCCAAAATGTAAACTTTTGTGAAACAATAGCCTACAGACAAGGACATTTAACTCAACTTAACACATCAAAGTACACTGTAAAGAGAAAGTATTTGTTCTAACTAAAAAAAGTTGGTGTCTCAGTCCTGCTGTGATTAGCTTTGTTAGCTGTTAGCTCTATTAGTTCAGTTCGCTGTTAACTCACAAAGCACAAAGATGCGCTCCATTTTGCACGCTTCATTCAGTTTGCCATTTCCTAAGTGATAGTTATACATTCATACAAAGCCCTTTCGTCCTAGAGGCATCCCAGGGAAGATCTCTGTTTGTCCAAAACGCATTTTCTATCATCACTGGGATGACGAGATGCTGTTGGCTAGCTGGAGACAAGTTTATTTGCTGTTGTTGTAGGATGTTGAACTAAAAAGAGCAAATAAATCAGGATGTTTGTGGAACTGTGATGTAGGGGTGGGCGATATGGCCCTAAAATAATATCACAATATTTCAGGGTGACTGAGTTGTAAATGATTGAGTTGGGGTTTTTTTCCACCTGGACCTTTATGCTCTGCCATTTCTCCTCTAATTGTCACACTGTAACCTGTGACAGGTTGTTATGCTACGAAATCTATCGCACTTTCACATATGTAGTTTTTTGTTGAACTGCCGGCGGCACGTAGATTTACATTATACAAAGGTTTAATCACTTGATGGCGAGAGACAGAAGTCCGGGGCTGTTCATAAAACATTCAGGACATCACAGTTTATTCCACACTACTGAAGCTGCGCCTCTTTTTGGAACCACCGCAGAGGTGGTAATTTCGCTTTCAGCCATGCTCGTTGTTGCTGTGGATACGTGTATGATGTCAATATGTCACGATACAAATTTTTCATACGATATTAAAAATTATACTGGTATTATTGTGAACTTTATGATATGGCATTCCTAACTTAGTGGCTGCAGGGCAGGATGCTTTCACAAACTGGTGGTATGTTTTCCCACAAAAATGATGCACTGAAATTCGTACTATTCCACGTATTTTGAAAAGCTGCGATCATGGGGAGTAATCAAGGAAGCTGTTGCTAGAGATCTTGTAAGGAGGCAAGTTGTGGTGGTGAAAGGGTCATAAAAACCTGGACATTCATTCAGGACTTTCCTCTGGTGTCACATGTTCGGAACTGTGTGACGTTTGAGTCATTTTAAGGTACGTACTCACCATGTTTTTTTTCCTAAACCTGACCTCAGTAACTTTACTCGCCTAAATCTGACCTCTGGAACTTTACGTGAATTATGCAAATGTACATTAAGGACATAACATCATTTGTGGGGGCTAATTCAAAGGATATCATACGAACCATTCTATGACATTGTGCAGGGAAACACCTACTGATTAACTTTTTGTGGCCCCGGGCCATTGGGCCATGCGTAATGTCGAACCTTGCAGTACTGCCAATGAAAGTGGAAGCCAACCACAACTTTGCCCACTTGGTGTTTCACCTCACTTTATTTATTTGTTTTTTTGGCGCTGTGTCGGTGATTTGTTGTAGCTACCTCTACTGCTTATGATCTAGCACTTGGTCGCTACCTTTACCTAAGTCCCAACCTCACCTGTGCGCTGTACCCAGAATATCATGAACAAAGCGAAATAGGAAGAAAATAAGAGTCTCTGCAGATTAATACACCACCACACACTTCTAATAGGTCATAAGTGATGATTGATTTTTTTTTTTTCTGAGGAAAATCCTGCATATTAAACCTTTAATTTTAAGATTAGAGCTCATCTTCCTGCACCGTACATTTGAAAGAGAAACTGATCCTATCTTGTGTTATCTGCTGAACAGTTTACATGCTATGTGGAAAAGACAACATAACGATCCACAGTAAACAAATCTGTTGAATCTCCTGGAAAATGTTGTCTTTCACTTTTTTATTTCTGTTGTATCTCCTCATCTCTCTGTGGATTCAATTCATAAGCATGACACGTTAGATTCAGGCCAAGTTTTGGAGCTAATGAGTTGAAACAGATCCAGAGACTTGGTGTTCACATTAGCCAGTGGGAGCCACATTAAAGACTGTGTGTTCGCAGCTCTGCTCATCCTACGGGGGCTTTCTTCAATGCCTGTGTGTGAATCTCTCTTGGACATGAGCGGAGCGTATAAACAGGGCTTTAATCAGGGAATTGTTTGGGGAGAGTTCTTTTAATCTGTGATTATAACACCAGATCAATGAGGATTGCTGCTCTGAGCCGTGTCAGTGATAAAAAGGAGGATTTACATCAAATATTCATAGCCAGCTTTCCCAGAGGATTCACCACCACAGACAACCACTGACTTTCATTCTATACAGAGCAGATGGAAAACAAAACCACAGAGTGAATTCTCTGTAAAGACCGAGCTGCTCCAAATTGGGTCTTATGTAAGGAAAGTTGCAAACTGCAGTAATTATCTACAAAGTGCTGCTTTATGTTTTGAGAAAACAGAACTTTAAACAGAAAAAAAGGCTTTGCTTTCTTGCTATCCTCCCCCTGCAACCAGCGAGCCAACAACATGTTAAACACAGTTACACAACAGTATTATACAGTCAATGAAAGCGGTCTCCTGAGACAGACTCAGCCCTGTCGTCAGATAGTGTTTGGTCTCCGCTTCATGATTCCCTCTAAAGAACTGAAGCATAATTTAAGAGTGGACTCAGTCTTTTAAGTGCAACAGCAAAATGAATAATAAAATGATCACTGTATTAACAAAGTGAAACAACAAAAAAGTTTTGGGGATTAGAGCAGTAGGTGTCTTTAGCTGGTCCTTCAAGTGCTATCAGCACACTGCAGAGGCAAGTTAGGCTAAAATATGAGTGTTTTAGGGATTCAGCTTATTTTACATACAAAAATATGCAATAATGAGAAAAAATCACCTCTTTCTTTATCATTTATTATAGATTAAACTGCACCAGTTTTCTGAATGGTGACAACACGGTTTTAACTAGAGACAAAGTTGAGTGCTAACAAATTAGAGCTTTGACATAAAATGGCTATTTATTAAAACCAGGGGTCTTCAACATTTATTTGGACCAAGTGGGGTTTCTGAAGTGGATGTTCTCTCTTGCTTGAAAGGTTACCAAACAATCCACTGTGGCTCACAACATTGTCCGTACACTTGTAATAATATTCCAGCTAATTCGTGAATATGTTTTAGTACTATGTAAATGTCAGTTAACTAGTTCACCTAACTATTACGGATAAATGCCACTCGATGATTTAGTGTTACCTTGCTCACATAATCGCACAAGAATTCAGGGGTAACAGTTAGCCTGTCGTGAGTGTTGTGTACTGTAAATTAAATGGGTTTGGTTTTTATTGTGGATAGGCAAACTTATTTTTTTTCATCGAAATCTGGCGCTTGGGCAGTGACTTGCGGTATCAGAAACCAACAAAAAAAAAAGCTTACTTTAATGTTGGCATGATACATGGCTGGGGGGAAACGCGGGGCAACAAAAGTCCGAGTGGGGCAGGCAGGAGTGGTGGTGGATGGGTCCAACAAACACCACCTTTCATCCAAGAGAGCAGTGTTAACGTCCCGTAAGATTCTAAAGCCAAACCCTGTTCTTTTTTCCTAAACCTAACCACGTGTTTTTGTTGCCTAAACCCAACCATGTATGTTTGTATTTGAAGGAAAAAACATCAATTCCCAGTGCTGTACCAACGTAGTGTGTTTATTTTAAAAGAAACTGTATGTAAATGTTAAATTTCCTGTGAAAACGGAAGTGTATCTTGAAAGAAGACAATGCATGTAACTTGACACGACGTCCTAGAACGCAAACAATCAACGCACCCAGGATACCTTGCAGGTTGTATGTGGACGTGGAAAGTCCAGGACCAAACGTCAGGCGTAATAAGGTCAGCGTGAGATTGTGTTGATTTAACACGTTTGCCACTTGTGGTCCATTCTGAATGGGCCTGCGACCCAGTTTTGGGTTTTTAAATATTCATCTGAGATATATAATAGCAAATGTAATCATAGTAACAAATAACCATAACAAATTGCCATCAATATAAATAATAATAATTAAGACATGAAGAAGCTGGAAAAAATTGGGATGCTTTATATTTAGGCATCACTAATGTGTGATAAGACTTGTCAGAATATGGTATGTTTTCATCCATAGAATTTTTAAAATCAATATCAAAACATAACATTTTACCCTGATCAAGAGGCATGTGATTAAGTCTGGCAACACTAAATGTAACAGCTTAACTTTCATACAACATAACTTAAATCATCTAGGATTATTCCTTCAAAATGCTTCAAAATGGTCTTTTCGCAGTTAAATTTTTAAAAATTTAATCACCCAGACCCCCCCTTAACGGCTGGGTTGCATAGGGCAAACAGTGAAAATGCCCCCCCCCCCCATGTTGAACAAGTGGTTACGGCCCTGCCATTTATAACAAAACAGAAATTAGAGAACCAACACAAGCTCATAGCAATGTGAACCAGTTTAATCTTTTTTAATGTTTGATGGTATTTGCTTGAAAGCGAAAGCAACAAGTACATAATTATCTGTCTAATTAAGCTGCCAAAACACAAGCACAGTGCTGGAGCACCTCTGAAACAGTGAGTGCACCATTCATTAGCATGTGCTATAAGCTTATTAATCATCTAACAGCCAATTAGCACACTGTTACCATTTGCAGTGGGTGTGTAAATAAATTCCTGGGTTAATTTCTTCCTCTGATAATAAAGGGAACATTATGAAAATTAGCTCTGTGACTATGTAAATGATCTATGTCGTTAATTGCATAGCAGCGATAGATGTTTGCCGTGAACCGGGCTGGTGATGCAACAAATATTTCCCGGGCTGTTAGAGAAATTAATCGGGTAGCTGCTGATTCCCTGGAGGAATCCATAAGCTACAATAATGACATTTACCCAGCCCTCTGGCACACTGATAATGACAATGTCGCTGCTTGGCAGCAGGCCAGTGGGAGGTGAGGGCGATGGTGTGGGGCTGGCAATCATCTCTGAGAAAGACAGCATGGACACACACACACACACACACACACACACACACACACAAATATGCACACACTGGCCACACTGGCAGAAAAACTGTGGGCTTTAAGGACTAAATCAGCTCTTGTATCACCCACTGGTAATTAATAATAATTGCTTTCTAATAAGGGCCATGCCATTAGCAAATTACCTCTCTACTGAAATGCAACCGCAGCAGAACATGCTGTTATTGGAAATGGAATCTAATGGGATTCACTTGACCAAAATAAAAACACGCACGCATACACGATGAATTCATTGAAAACAACTGATGGCCACTCACAGCTAATGGAATTAGATGCATAATGCATTATGGCTGTCAAAATAATGTCCTCACTTCCGCAGACATGGACCTGAGGCATTGTTCAGCCCTGACAGCAGGACTGAGGGGGGATTTCACTGCTGACGTTTTACTGACAAGTCAGAGGAGTGAGAGATGTTTGGATGTTAGATAAACAAGAAGCGAGGTGGGCTCTGTTTCCTTTTGCTTGAACTCCACCACCCCACCACCCGCCCCGCATGTTCTGGCCTTGTGATAAATGCTTCAAGCTGGTCTTAATCATGCGTGTGACAGAGGAGGAGATGGAGGCCAGTGCAGACGGACAGGATGAATGGAGCATTTACTTCGGGTGGCTTCCATAAAACAGCCCTCCATGCAATAGTGCCTTCGCACTGCTGACAATGTCTGGCTACTGACTGTGCAGCTCAGACTCTTTAGGAAATACACTCCACAGGGCCAAACGGATAAAGTAAGGCTTCACTAATGCCAACAGAATTCAGAGTATGAATGAATCCACCTTAAAGGGACAGTTCACCCCAAAATCAAAAATACATATTTCTCCATTTACCTGTAGTGCATTTTATCTATCTAAATTGATTTGCTGTCAGTTGCCAGGTGTTGGAGATATCAGCCGTAGAGATGTCTGCCTTCTCTCCAGTACAAAGTATCTGGATGGCACTCGGCTTGTGGTGCTGAGAGTGCCAAAAAAAACACATTTGAAAAACTCATCAGCAATGTCTCTTTCCAGAAAGCCCGACCTGGTTACTTGAGATAATCCACAGACCTTGTTGTGAGCAGTTTCATGTAGGAACTATTTTCTTTCTACTGAACCACACCCACCAACCATATCACTGTGCAGAAGGAAGTGTGCATCTACTCATGGACAAGAGCTCATGTTTGTGACAGCGTAAGATGTAAACATACATAAATAGCGTTCTCCTTGGCTAAGCAGTAACATTAGCTAGCTCAGTGGTGCGAGGTGAGCTAGCAGTATATGCACGCTTCCTTCTGCGCTGTGATATTTGCCTGGGTCCAGACCTTGGGAGATGCCCAATCCACCAAGATTCATTTGTCTAGCATCATGTCTTTCGAAACATGACCAATTAGCACCAAAAGGGGACTCAGCTAGCCAACCAGTGCCATTGGCGGGACTATAACACTGTTGTCAAGCTGTGCGCTGGAACCAATGAGGACTAATAACAATGGTGAGTGCTATAGACAAGACAGACACTGCTAGTGAGACACTGCTATTGAAACGCTGCTATCCAAAAATCAACATGTCTTCAGTATCGCCCAACATTGTAGTTTGTTACTTCACTCTGCTCCGCTCTCAAAATCCCGACAAAACATGTTGTTGTTGTAATGGCTACACATCAATGTGGACTTAAAATGGCAGATACATAGGTTTCTAGTGATGGGTGGGGAAAATCGAATCCTCCTCAATTTAGTTAGAGTGGATTCAGTGTTGGAAAAACGGAAACAGAGTGTAACGAGACAACAGTTCTGTCTGATATCAGGCAACTTGGAACGACAAAATAGTTCCTACATGAAACTGCTCACAACAAGGTCTGTGGATCATTGCTGTCGAGTTGTTCAAGCCGAGCGCCATCTAGTTCCATTATATATGGCCAATATCGACAACATTTGGCAACTTACACAAAACTATCTAGATTTATAAACAGCACTACTGGTAAGAGAAATATGCATTTTTGATTTTGGGGTGAACTGTCCCTTTAAGACAAGGACTAGATTCAGATTCTCAGTCACACTTGTTATCTTGTGCTTCACAATGGTGAAATGATAAGGCATATTAATAGTATGAAAGGACTCATTTAGATGTTTGAGCCACAACTATTTAGTTATATTATGTGAGTGAATGTTCCCAGTTAGTGTTTATTTATCATCTGCTTAGCCTTGAATCCTCAGTGCAGCCAATTCCTCGCTCCTTCTGCTGCCCAATCAATTAACACACGGGTAATACCAGGCCTATTAGAGCCAGCCAAAACCTTCCCAGCCCTGTCATCTGCTGTTGGAACAATTGCTTAATATAACACCAGACTCAAAGGAGCACTTACCGGGGCCCAATCTTCTGGAATCAATAACAACAGGCAGGCTATATTGTTTCAAACAAGGAAACAGTGGGGGATGAGAGGGAGAGAGGAGAGAGATGGGAGGTGGGTCAATACAAGTGCTTGGGTTTAAGAGACGCTGGCTCAGCTATAAAAAAAAAAACACGTGCCCTAAAGTGCTGCTGTTCTCTGACATGGATATAAGCACCACATCCTGGGCAGAGGGTCGGTGTTGTGAGGTCTGAGCCTATCATCAGGCCTCTCCACAACTATGGGAAAAGTCAGGAGGTTTAACCTCTGAGCCGCAGCACAACAGCTAAAGGGCAGCAACCCGGAGGGAGACGCAGTGCGGCCGTCTACAGCTTTTGTCACCAGCACTGTGGGGAGTGGCAGCAGCCGTGGCATTTAGGGTCAGGGAAGATTTCATTTTCTTGATGATAATTCTTCAGGAGCTGTCCATCAAAGTTGATGAAAATTCAAATTGTGCTGCGACCAGATGATTAGAAAGGCATTTGCCATCCACGTAACACAAATGTCACAGCCTCGCTAGCATAACAATGACAGGGCAGAGCCACCCAGCCGAGCTAATGGAGAGCATTTTTCTAGTAAGTGAAGCTGTCGCCTCTCTGGGGCCTGTCAATGTCAGAGGCGGATGGATCGCATCATTTCCTGTGCCAGCAGGGTTAGCTGGCTGGGGACACCACAAGGTATCGATCTGTCTGTAATCACACGAACAGTTTGGGCTTCAGAAAAACTTCATCCTCAAGTGCTTAGCTTTAAGGACGGGATCCAATTTCATTGCACAGTGCAGGAGAGGACCGAGGGAAGGAGGGAGAGAGATACAGTGTCAGTGATCTTTTACTACAGGCCTGAAACAGAAGAGTGAACAGATATCGACAGCATGCTGTCTATCATCGCCGCTGAAGGTCTGACTCTGCCCCTGTGTGACCCGGTGGGACCTCATCACTACTGCATCCTTTAGCACACAATCCGATAAACAATCCGTACAGTTTTCTGCCACCAGATCGGCTCGGTTCGATCAGTTAAAGGTATACGATGCAGGATCATGGGCGGATTCAGAGACAGTGGGCCCCTGGGCTCAGGCATGCAGAAGGCCCCCCCACACAGGAGCAAGATACATGGACTTTATAGTTGTTTAGCCTCTTTTTGTTGTTGCTTTGTGCCTCTTTGTCATCATTTTGCATCTTTTTGTAGACATTTTGTGTCCCTTTGTCATTTTTTGTCCCTTTTTGTAGTCTTTGAGAGTCTCTTTTGCAACTCACTGTAGTTGTTTACTGTTTTTAAACGTGCTCGCCAGCGAAAGTAAAAGTAAAATCCAACCCCAGATTCACTCTCGTTTGGCGTTTTGCCTGGCTATATTCATGTTTTTTTGGCGCTGTGCCTCTTGGATGCTTGCTGCTTACGGTCTGGCACCTGTTCGCTACCTTTTTATAAAGACCCAATCTCACCTGAGCACTGTGCCTGTACACACGCCTATATACATCCTGAACACAGAAAATAAGAAGAACATATAGGCAGAGTCTGCAGAAAAATACACTGACAAACACTTCTGAAGGGTCATAAGTGATGATTGAGAGGGATTGCTTCTGTGTGAGTCTATACATTGTTTTTTTCTTTCATAGTATATCTTTAAGTGCAGGAATGGCTCCTGATGCCAAAACATGTCAGAGTACTTTCAAAAGGAGCATCACAGAGGCAGCAGATCACTGATAAATAAAAACCAACTGAGGAATGAGCCGAGCTACATTCCTGAAATTCTCGGGCTCCTGTTTTCAAAAGGAGAGAAAATGCTCTCTGAATGTGCACTCATGTATTTCTATTAAAAAATGATCAGTGTAGCTGAATGGCTTTGACAAATTGTGAATTTTCTGTGAAAAGTGAAGGGAAAAAATGACAGGCTTTTCTGATGATGGAAATTTGAATAATTGTCTATTTTGGTAGCAGAAGAGGCGGTTTCGACTACCAGCCAACGGGTGAATGATCACACCTGCATCTTTGGATGAAGACACTGAACCTCAACGGATGGAAAAAAAAAAAGAGGTTTGAGTGATGAAACAGGTGAGGAGGAAGTGTGAACTATAGCATTCTCCCAGGAGGAGTGTGATCATTTCTGCCTCTCATCTCACTTCTCTTTGATGTATTCATATGAAAGTATCGCCAACGCAGAATCTTGAAATGAAGCTTTAAATGCCTGAAATTTGATTGTGATATATTATATTGTTTTACAGCACTTTATTGTTCATACGCTGCCAGTAAATAAATATACAACAAGGAAATAAAGAAGAGTAGGGATGTTTTAGAGATCCACCATACTGGCTTTGCCATGAGCATGGATGGCAACACAAGAAAACAAAATAAGCCTATAAATCTTTGCAAAAAAACAAAACAAAACAAAAAAAACCCACTTAAATTATGAATCTGAGTGAATATTAACTCAACATATTGGTGTGGAAGCAGATGTGCAGAGGACCGTCTGCCTGCAGACAGACAGACCAACCAAGAGAGCCGTCTGCTGCTGTATAGCTGCTATCAAACAGCACACCATGACTTCTTCCAGCTTACAGCACGCTACCTGCATACATCCCCCCCAGTTGCCATGGTAATAGAGACTGGCGTAAGTAGTGACGGGCCAACCACAGACATCAGAGCGGCTCTTAGGCAGAAACATCAGACGACTGCTGGTGGAGGTGATTTATTAAGCCCGTGTTCAAAGTCTATCTGAACCATAACAAGCCTATAAGCATGCAATGGATCGAATACATTAAACTGGTTGAGAAAGCCCTCTCCCTCTTCATTATGGTGTTCATATTACATTCCACCATGCATGAAAGGCTGAATGAAAGGACAAACAATAATCTGAATAAAAGATACTGGAGTGTGCTGAAAATCAGGCTCACAATCTTATTTGGAGCATATCATTTTTATGCACAGAGTGAGCCATAATTTGCTGCTAAATAATTGACTTCTCCGGTGTTAAGATCTCAGGAGACCCTTTCGGTTTATTCATTGAATGGCCTTTGCAGCACACGCAGCATATTAGCCTTTCAGAGATGTCTTGTCAGGCCTGCCACCAGGCTGTACGGAGAGGCTCCTCTCCTCCACGCCTTTCCTTGAATAATAACCTTCAACTAACCTTTAAACCACAGTGAATAATTTCAATCCTATTTTCATATCAATGGCTGAGTCAAGCCAGGCAATTATCTTTTATCCGTATACTTTGCTGTCAGTGGAGAGAATAATAAAGTTTTCCCTTGTGAGGAGCCGGAGAAGGAAGAAAAGAGAGGGAGCCAAAAAAGCAGAGCAAGATGCTGGAGATGCTATCTAAAGACATGAATGCGGCGATGAATTATTCAGTAATGACTACAAGATCTGTCATAAAAAAAAGCTCTGCTAACATCTGCACTGTGTTCTGAGGGGGCTGAGCAGAGCAGGGCATTGACGCCAGAACGCCTCTGAAGATAAACATGACAAATTGGCAGATCATCTGTTCAATTAGGATAGCAGAGCAGGTGCGCCGGTAAGGCGCCTGTGCCACAGGATGACACAGTTACCAAGCCAAACCAGAGGCATGATGGGAAATACCTTGTTTGTGTGACAGTGATTTAGAGCGATGCACCAGAAGGATACCCCAAGAAAAAAAAATAGGATATTCCCCTTGGTACTCATTAAAATTCGACTGCAGACGGCACCCTGCCCCTCTCCCCCTCCGTTTCATTGCCTCATCCTTCTGCTTTTGGCTTCTCAACTGCCTGACTGGACCTTCCAGGATCATTTCTTATTAATCCATAAAACATACCGCGCTGGTGATTGGATTGAAGGGAGCAGTGGAGCAGCAAAACATGAGATATGGAAAAATATCACACATTTCGGCGAGCAAGCAGGCAGGCAGGCAGGCAGGTTTGGGGGGTGGATGGGGGGAATATGGAGGAGAATAAGTGGTGAACAGGGAATGGGCTGTGTGTGTGAGAGATGATGTTGAGAGGGGGGATGGAGAATCATGGGGGCAAAGGAGGGGAGGGGAGGTATAGAGAGAGGGGAGGGGGTGCAAGCAAGAAACATGTTTTGAAATATTAATCCGTGGTTCTGGCCGTGGGCTGGAGCACAGAGATGAAAAAAAAAGTGGGGGAACCTTTGAAGCGAGGGAATGTTCTCTGCATTCGTGAAGCAGGCGCTGCACAGACGGCCATGTTGGTGGAGAACAACTGGGGCAGGTGCAATGTTTCTCCCTCACATCTGAGAGCCCTCGTCTCCACTCTACCCCATACGGCTTATTGGTGCAGCGTGTATTTAGAGTGCTCCTTTTTCCCAGCCCTGACACAAATGAGATGAGTGTGGTACAGTCTCTTAATCCCCAGTGCCTTGTAAAGCCTTTGAAAGGAATACTTACTGCGGCATAAACTATCGTTCACAGTCTTAAAGCAAGCACATGAGGCTCTGCGCTCTGAGGGGAAAGACAACTTCCTGCACCGGCTGTAGCATCATCAGATTTAGGTGAAGAGGAAAAGTGTATAACAGGATATCACAGGATCTTATTGAACCTTAATGACCTGCTGAAACCCTGCTGAGAGACTAATGGATTCAGCACTCTGTTGCGACTGGCCTGTGTGCCCGTTATAACCACGGCCCACTTACTCACAGCTCTGTGAGGCTGAGCGGCCAGCCAGCCAGCCAGCCGCATCACCTCTCAGCCATCTCTCAGTGGTATCACACATGATCTCACTACACGCACAACACTCACCCACTCCCTGCTCTCCACACTCGGGTACAAGAGCCACGATCACAATGCACATGGAGCAGCATGAAGACGTCTGCGCAAAGTGGCAAAAAGTGAAGGCTCATTAAACATGAAAGAAAAAACTCATTTAGGTGGATAACTTAATATGCAGTCCTCGAATTTACCACACGGCAAACACATCCGCTATGAAGACAATACATTAAAACACTTTGAAAAATCACATTGGGAAAAGTCATCATCATTAAAGCGTACTCAGGCTAAGTATCTTAGATGAATTATGCTCCCTGCATCAAAAGACAGCAGGAATAACATTGAGAGTATGTCCTTTTCTCTTCTATTCTCTGGCAGCACCCTGCTGGGAAACTTGAAATTACCCTCTGTCTGGCTATTCTCCACTAATAATAATGATAAAGTTTTTTTTCTCCCTAATTATGCAAAGAACTCTCAATTAGCATAACTCGTCCTCTGTGTCAGTACAAACAGTAGAACACCCCGCGGGCCCATGATGGTTTCATTCTCAGCCTGTTGTGTTTTTTTTCCATTGCTTTTTTTCCCCCTGGTTTCCTCTAGTGAGTTAATGAAGATGTATGTTAATAAAGATAGCTGTGGTGGTGCTTGTGGTGGCCCTGTTGGTGCAGGTGTAAAAAGGAGCCGCTGTAGAGGGTGATGCCGTGTTTAGTATGCTGCCCTCTGCAGGCCCCCCAGAGGGGCTGCAGCACTTTGAGAGCCAGGCCTGAAGCCTCAGTGGAGAGAGGCAGTGACACACTCCCTCTCACACAGCCTGCGGCGAAAGATTAAAGATGTATGTTTAGGGCAGATCAAATAGAATGCAGAATCCACAGGCCCACAGAGAGAAAACAACACATTAAAAAAGATTTTAAATAAAACCATACATACTGTATATGCTGGAGGCTTTGTCTGAGCCTGGAGTTGTAGCTGCTGATAACGTCCATCAAGCCTGCAATCATCAAAAGAAAACAGGCATCATGAAAAACCAGAGCGACTGGTTGTGATTTGTGCGTTTTAAGGACAATGCTGTCCTGAGGGGAAACTATGAAAGAAACTGCGAACAAATGACGGCTGGTGTAGGATGCTTTTCATGTAAATGAGTGTATAATGGGAGTACGTTGCCACTTGGAGATAGCAATCAGTCCTTACAGACGCAGATAAGTGGCACCTGAGACTCCAAAGTGTCATATATAGTTGGGTTTTTTTTTAAATGCAGAGGTGTGAGCGGAAAGTAAGACATTAAAAGCTGAGGAACACAGACAGGGAGGTGTGTACTATGTACTACTTAGTGCTGATGAAAGTGCCTGAAGTCCTTAAGGGTTTGGCAGTAAACACTACAAACAGACAATCCCCAGAGAGGCCTATCACCTCCCTCCCTCCTCCTCCCCCTCCTCCTCCTCCTCATTCGCCTCCCTGAGGAAGAGCTCTTAAAGAGGGAACACCATTAGGACCACACTGACTGTGAAGACACAGCATTTCTTAAAAAAAGTCAAAGCAGATGCCAGTAACCCTCGAATAGATCCACCGGTTCTGCTGACTTGTGCTCTATCAAGTATCCTCAACACTGGAGAAAGTCACAGCTGAAGGTGTGAAGTGGACACCAAGCCACCACATGACACAGCGATATCCAATCAGAGAACAACGTTTTGACACATCAGCAGCACTCCAGAGGGCCTGTGTCGACTCAAGTGTCCACATTCCTGCTCAGTGGGCGCTTGGCCTGGCCAGGAACACACACACACATAAACTGACACAGGCATGCACAATGTGCAGGGTGGAGCAATGTTTCCTGTGAGAAGCAGAGATGAAAGGTCACATTATGGTGTCAGATTAGACATGGCTTTGAGTCCAGCCTTCTCCGAGTTGCGGTCAGACACATTAGAGGGACATGTTTTCCCATCGCCTCATTTGAGGTGCGCTTGTGAGCCTCGTGAAATCCTCTCCCCTCCTTACATCCCACTTCCACCGCCTCAGGCACTCACAGAGAAAGAGAGGCGAGAGTGAGAAAGAGAAAGAGTGTGTGTGTGTGTGTGTGTGTGTGTGTGTGAGAGGGAGAAAGAGAGCGAGGATTTCACGAATGCCTTCATCATTTAAACGGCTGTGCTGTCGCTGGAGCGCAGCATGAATAATTCAGTGAGACTGCTCCTTCTTCAAACAGACAAATAGAACAGGATTACGCCTCCACAAAGCAAACGGTAAACACCACAATCAAAACAACAGAATTAATTAGGTAATTAGGGAGACAAAATAAATGTGAAATAATGATAAACTCTTCGGAGACCACAGCTGCAACTCTGTTACAGTATGCAAATATGCAGATTCAAGAGTTCAGAATACATTAAGGGCTCAGAGGATTGTTTGGAATGAATGGCACTGGCAACCATTTTTAAGATGATGAGATTCAACACATAATCCACATCCAAGCACACGGCTGAGGAGGAATTTCAAAAGTGTATTTGCAAGACAGCCTTGCGCAAATCTATACGAAGCCAATCAATCAATGATGATGAATATTCAAAGCCTTTCTTCAGGAGATCATCAGTGGAGAATGCATTGCTTACTTGATGTTTGAATTGCTTAGAAAAGCCCCTGTGCTAAATGGACTTGTACTCTTATTAATGCTTGTATTTGAAAGTTGAAAGAGATTATAAATCTTGTCTGGCGAGAGTATATTTGTGTATACACACTGACACCGTTGAGTAGGAAAAAAAAAACAGATGGCGGCTTACATAATTGAAGAATGAACAGCAATCCAGCTCAAGGATTTGTAGTTCATTTGCAGTCTAGAGTTAAGGCATTTATCTCCTCCTCATTCCAGCTGGAGTATTTCACTGCTCTATAGCCGATTAAAAGTGTAAGCAAAGAGAATCCTTCTCATCTCTGAGAAATCCAACCATGAAGAACAAGTGACAAAAGCGTGCAGAGTAGCGGGGCCTACAGAGAATTTTGTTTGCCTTGTAATGTGGAAAGGTCAGGGCTAAACCTTCTGCTAGCAGCAATTAATGTCTTTGACTCATGGCGCAGGAAGTACGGTGATCAGCAGCCGACATCCTCGGCTTTCATCGCATGACAGAGCCTGGCACGGGGGGCTTAGGTGAATATGAGCTATCCATTTCAAGCAATATTTAAATCACATTTCCAATTTGCAGCCCTTGAACAGCAGTTTAGAGCGGGATGAGGAGGTTGAGGCATAATGACAGCTTCTCCGGGGTTTATTGAAAGTGATGAATGCTCAGAAGAGGGGATTGCTCGATGTGAATTCATGAATTTGAAAGAGATTATTTAAGCAGAGATCAATTTGAAAAGTCCTACAGCTCAACATTGATGCAATGTTTCAAGAGCACAAAAAATAAAAGTACTGAGCACGACCACGAGCACTGAGCCCTTTTTGCCGCTGGAACAAATTAGCTCTCTAAATCTGATAATGCCTCCATCCAAACCAGTTTCATCAGCAATATCAGGGCAAGGGGGACACGACATGACACGACTAGAGTGGAGAGACACTGTACAGATACTGTGTGCAGCCTAATCTACCCCACTGTATGTGTGGCAGCAGCACGTACTGATGTATGAGGAAGAGGATGAAAAACAAGCCTTGATGTCCATCAAAGCAGCAGGGGTCACAGAAATAAGAAACAATCAGTATCTGTTATGGCCACGGAGAACAAATTTATAGCCTCTAAACTGCTGGGACTCACTATATTAGCCATTGCTGAATACAAACCCCTGTAGACAGCATTAAAGGCTCAACAAGACAGACTGGAATACAGTGTGCTATCAAAGGACCACAGAAACAGATCCCCCGTGTCGGAGGAAAGAAAATACATCACTAATAAATGAACATGAGATACAAAGAAAAAGGAAAATCTGGGACAAAAAGAATGAGGCGCACATATTTCGTGTGAATCCGGGAGTCAAATGGAATAGCGAATGAGGAGCTGCTGCTGTCCTGCAGGGGCAGGGCGGCTGTTTTTCTACAGAAGCACATCCCCGTCTCTGCCAGCACTCATTTACTGATCTCATTAATATCCCTACTCTGAGGAGGAGAGAGACAGCAGCCGTGAAACAGCCTCCCCCATCTCCTCCTCCTCCCTCCATCCTCCATGTGCCTGTTCCACTGGGTCCCCCTCCCTCTCCTCTCATCTCCGCCTCTCTGTAGTTCAGTAATTGGGCTCAGCTCATTGTTATTCAAAACCCTGTAGAACCAATTAGCTGCAGACCTCCTGACCCTGGGTTGCTATGTAATGGTGCAAGCTAAAGACTCTAAGTGAGGAAGCCAAGAGCAAAGGTTTTAAATTCCTTTAGTTCCTGATTAATAATCCTGTCAGGGCGATCAGAGACATTAAAAGAGAGACTCTGGTTAGGCTCCTGCTTTTATGGCTTCTCCCTCATTTCTAGGCTGTCCATTAAAGCTTAATGATGCTGGGGGTCGCTCTCTCTCCTCTGTCTTGTCAGATAAATGTACAGTTAACAGGATGATGAGGAATCCTGATCCTCCAGCAATCTGGGACAAAGCAGGCCTGTGACCCCGCTGGGAAGAAGTAGGACAGCAGGGGGAAATGAGCGAAGAGGACAACAGAGGCAGTGGTGGCGAGGGTGGTGGACCGAGATGTCCGGCTGCCCTGGAGGATGGAGATGAAAGAGACGGGGAGGACAGAACCTGGGTTGGAAGGCAGAGATGAGAGGGATGCAGATAACAGCTCATGCAACATTGATGAGGAGAGTGAAGGTAAAGGAAGAGTAGCGGTGGAGGCTGCACAGACGGCCTGGTGCTACAAGTGATTTGTTTAGCAGGGATACAGGAGTGCAGATGTTGCAGTTCAGCATAAGACTGCCACTGAGGAAATAATAACTAATCATCTACGCAGGAAGATTGCTTGTTTACACCTGTTTATGTACACTGGTAGCATATGTCCATAAATTGCTTAATTTTGCATATGAGATCAACATGTCACATGCTGGGGCAACATTTAAATACCAAGAAGCTCTCCAAGGCCTAAAGCAGATATAATGAGTATTTTTCCATATCAATGCTGGATCACATGTGAAAAGCGTCGCTAACTCTTAGGTTTCCCTCAGTTCTACAGGGCTGTATGATGTCTTTCAGCTTTTGTTTTGGTTTTACAGCCCCAGTCTCACTTCCTCATCAGCCAAAAAGCTAAAAAAAAAAACTCACTATGTGCTACCTGCACAGCACTAAACTGCAGACAAACAAGTTAGCATTTAGCTTGTGAACATACTGGAGCATTTAGCAGCTAAAGACGCAAATGTTTTCACGAATAGGTGGAAACCGATGTCTATAAAATAAAGAGGGACGACATGCGGCACCCTGAAAGTGAAGCCAAAACATGGCAATTGTCCTCTGGTGGCTGGCTACAGCACAGGTCATAAACCTGCCCATTCCGTATTAGCAGGTGGGACATGGGCCAAACTAAAAAAATCCAAATTTTTCACAAAGATAGTTTCTCTTATTTTAGTAAGTTATTATCAGGGTGATGTTCTCATTTTATTTTTCTATTAAATTTGACTTTCCTTAGTTATTTGATGCCATAGAATCGGGGTGTGACGTTAATATTGACAGCTGTAGCCTATGTGTCAATCGCTGTACTTGTGACTGGGCTGAATGGGTTTTATGGGCTGGAACTCAAGACTGCGACTCTGGCTCCAACTGACGAAGATATTAGCGCCTGTAATGAAGATATTTTGGCTTTATTTTTGTACAGTGGAAGGAAGCTGAGATGCATCCTCCATTTTATGTACAGTCTATGGTGGAGACCAAAAACAGAGCCAAAAGGAGAGTAAAGTCTGGACTTATTTTCATCATGTGTCCAGAAACATGACTTCAAATAAATGATAATGTTGCTCTGTGTCTGCTGGATGTGTAAATAAGCAGATTTACCAGAAGTTCACCGCATCGACTTAGGTGATGATATCAGAATGTAGAGTTTACAACTTGTTTCTGCTACGCTAAAGTTGCCAAAAAAGCCTGTTAATGCAGGATTAAAGCAAATATTCAATATTTTGGAAATTATGCTCATTTGCCTTCTTACAGAGAGTCAGAGGATTTCTTATCCGTCGATTAAATACGCAGCTAAAGCCTGCAGTTAGTTAGCTAGCTTAGCTTAGCATGAAAACAGGCAACAGGTCAAACAACTAGGCTGGCTAATGGATGTGTAAAGAGAACTGGATTCATGTACCAAAAAAGTTCAACACCTGCATATAGAATTACCTGGATGATTAGCACTGCTTGCACCTTGTGTGGCCAGTGGAGCAGGTGCACTAGACTTCTGCCAGCAGAGACAGCTACTTTCGGTTAAGCTCTCCGCTAGTTTGAAAGAAGATAAAATGATTCAATCGTGCAGCTCTGTTAGACTTTCCAAATGTTATCAGACCAAATGGATCATATTCTGAAAGTGAAATGAGTCATTTCATGGGAGTTGTGACGCCCCAAAAATATATATACTGATTTACAGACATTTCTTTCATCATGGAAGTCTATGGGGGATAAGTCTTTTTGGGCCACATGACATCACATGACGGATGTAATTCCACTGTTTGGCCACTATTAAAATTAGTGTCACAGCCCAGTGCACCTACTGGAGGCAAGGCACTGTCCAAAAAAACTACAACAACAAAAACCTACCAGTACCTCTAAAGCTCACTAGGCAGATTGTTTTACCTTTACACAGTGCCAGGATAGTTGTTTCCGCCTATTTTTAGTCTTTAGTCTAAGCTAAGCTAAGCTAAGCTAACTGCTAGCTATTTCACGAGAATTGTATCAATCTTTTCATCTGCCTCACAGCAAGAAAGTGAAGAAGTGTATTTTTCCCACATGTCAAACTATTCCTTTAAAGTATGCTTCTGAACTATCCAAGTCAAACCTATTCCTGACCCTAAATGTATCTGTTACAAGCTTGTTGACTGTTCTTCTAGTTGTTAGTTTCAGTTTAATAGAGTGGATAATTGTATCAAATCCTCACGAGGCACAGAACCGCCATTTCCAAACCGGTCCATATAAGGCCACTGACTTGTCTTGTTTGTGAATCATCTCCACAGGCGATTACAATTTTTGAACCGAGAGGACGCTGAGCTCACACCTGTTTTCTGAAACCTGTTTAGAAAAGTTGTGATGTTTGCATTCCTCGTGCTGAAGTGCTTATTTGGTTCAGTTCTCTGAGCTTGGCCGAGAGTTGTGGGAGGATTCACATGCGATGCTGTAAACACTGGCTGCTTCAAGCCCTCTGACACTGATGCATTGCCTCCGAGGCTGCTATAAATCCTTTTACAACAAACTCCATAAAGCTCTTTGGTGCCTAAATATTTATGGTTGCCTGAGTTTCCCTTGAGGGTTGTTTTCTGTCAAAGTACCGACAGCACTAAGTCATGTGGAGCGACTCCAGACGTCTTATCTGAGAGTCAGGGTAAAGGGCCTGGTGGTCTGGCCATTTCCACCAGAAGAGGAACACACAGGGAGGAAGGGCCACTAATGAGTGCTTCTCCCTCCATCACTTCTCCTCACCGGCCTCCACTGTTAGTGGACTCAATTGACCTGGCAAACAAACATACTGCTGTGTGACCTCTGCTGACCAGACAGACAAACAAACAAACTTTTCCGTGTCAAAACTACCAAGCCTGGACCACAGGGCAGTCAATGTAGGACAAACATGCCGCAAATATCGATGGACAGAAGACAATAACGGACATGACAGGCTGTAACGCGACCTGGCTGCTGGATGACTCATGGATCAGGAGGTCAAATGGTGTTATCGTTGCAGTACAAAACCATCAGTGTGTGGATAAGAGATGGTTGGAGAGTAAATACAGGTGTGCCGACGGCGAATCTCATAGGTGGATGCCTTCCTGAAACATGTCATTTTGCCTGTCGCCGCCGCGGTGCTGTCAGCTGCTAAACAAGGTGGCTCCTTGAAACAAGTGTCTCTAAAAAAGCAGCAGCGGGCCTGATGAGTCCTCAAGCATCCTCCCAGTGCTGTGATTACTGACGTTTACCCTCTTTAATATGTGTAATTCCCATTTTCTCTGATTCATGAGTAAGAGCCCTCAGGGGGACCACAGTAAGTGGCAGTCTGCCAAAGCCCTCCTGTAGGAAAGACTCTAAGTCACTTCTCCCTCAGCAGTTAGATACAGCGTGACAGTTACAGGTTGTCTCACTACCTTTATTATTGTTATTTGCATCTCAGAGCGCTGATGATAGCTTGATTATACAATGCCTAATGTTATGTGCTGCACATGCAGGTGTGACACAAATATGACTACATACCTATAAAAAGGCATTGAAAAATAGTACAATGATGCTTCACGAACACTGGCTATAAATGAAACGCAAATTGCTACTAATCGCACACCAGAGCCCGAATAATGACCACTGCTTAGCACGGCCAGACTGACCACAGAGGACACTCAGACAGGTATTTGCTTAATCCATTTTCCAATACACTCATATATAAAGACTTTAAGTCATAAAAACATGTGCAGGTTAATACAATACACTACAACATCCCTGTGCAGATACTGTGAAGGTTGAGACTGAATCAAGGAATTGTTGATTCAAGTAAGTCTGAACAAAACAACAGCAAAAAGGAACGTGCACTGCAGCACATATCTGAGCTCACTTTCCCCAATGTTGACTCTGCGGTGATTTCCGAGGCTGTGTTTACTAAAATAGACATCATTATATCATCAACTGTTGTCCACACCAATCCTGTATTTTAACTTTTGAGGGTGTAACCTGCATTGGCGTAGATTATGCGGGAGGGCACACACACACACACCCACACACACACACAATAAAAACATGAAAGTAGCAGAGGTCCTTTATTTTGAGTAAACTTAAAATTGTTACACAAAACACTGATGCAGAAAATGCCCAAAATGGTGCATTAAAAATTCACCAGATTGCAGGAAATTAAGTGTTTGACATTCAGTATTTCTGGTGGAAGACCCACTATTTCATGTGCGTCACCCCAATGTTGCAACAAAACCTACGCCCTTGGTAACCTGTTCTGTAGAGTCTCACACAATAGCACACCCAGTTGCAGGGGTGGACTTTGCCATAAGATCAGGAAACTGAGCCCAAACTAAAAGGGTCCCAAACAGCTATAGATTTATTATGTTTAGATATAAGAAATATTGGATTATGTTACTATTATAACTCATAGTATCCCAAAATAACTTACAAAAGGACCCCAAAAGCACTTTAAAAAATATGCAACTTTGTGCACCTACTTCAGGGGAAAACACTTTACCACTACTTTTACCTGACAGATAAATGGTTAAGTTCTGGATTCAGATTTTTACGCACAAACAAAACAATGAAAACATGATGCATTATTATTCATTAAACTATCTAGCATTGTAGAACAATTAAAGGCTCCACCTTGAACACACTTTCAAAAAATGTAAGTACATTGTCTTAATGAAGCTTCATTTCCACATAGCTTTGTGTATGTATGCAAGTCCATTCATTCCCATGAGAACCGCCATGATCTCTGGGAATATGCCTCAAGTACGCTGAAAAAAATTAAACTTTTGCAGCAGATTCTGGACAGACCGTATGCACGGTGCCACAGGAAGTTAACATAATAATGAATGTAGCTAACAGACTGATGAATGTAGCTCTATTTATACATTTTTTCTATGCAAAAAGTTTGACAGCACCCTTAGTTAGCTAACACTGGTGGTATGCTAGCAGTGTAACATATAGAGTGGATGCATAGTGGATCATTCGCCTTTTAACAAAATGTTTTACAAAACTGGCTACACATCTTACAGGCCGACCTCCTCACTTATTTGTCAACATGCGTTATTAGTTATTGTTTTTGTGTCTGTGCTGCTCCATGTAGATATTCCACAAGACTGGATGGCAGAAAACACTCAAAATTAACTTTCTGTCACCTCGTGGGTGGTGTTTTTATCCATCCATAAAGAGATGCATCACCTCTCATTGAACACTAGGGCTGTACTCTGATTACTATACATAAATACAGACACAAAACCAAACTGTGTGTACAAAAGGTGTTACACCCCTCTGTCCCTTAAAAAAATCTATTGCACGTCTTTGACTTTAATAATAGTATTTCTACTGTGAGCTATTAATGGTTTTACTAATGAAAAAAACCCACTTGAATACTTCTTTTACTGCTGCCAATAACAACATTCCCAGTTAAAGACAGGGTAAAAATATAGTGAGACAGAGTTTGCCTGAGGCCCCCCAAATCACTAAATCCACCCCTGCCTGGTTAGCTGCAAAGATCTACATACAAGCAAAGACAAACAGCCTGTTGTCAAAACAACATTTCCAGCTTTAGTTTAACAACTAATGGAAATTCAGAGACAAGTCAATATAATATTGGATTTCTCCCACTTCCTGGCAGGAGGTACTCTTCATCTCCAACAGCGGAGAGGATGTGAGAGGTAGTGGTTTCATTTAATGTCTAGTTAGTGTATTCTTTTCATCTTTGGGTTACAGAGTGTGCTACAGGCCAAACACAGAAGGCCCACTGTTGGAGAACAGCTACATGATGACAGACCCACCAAGAATGTTGCCCTGACCGCCATATGTAATACAGCACCAGAGTTCCCTTATTAAGGAGTGAAATAATTTCCACCAAAGTGGTTGGTGGTGCTGACAGCTCAGATTAATGCTCTCTGTAAAACAGCCAGAATAACAACTGCTCCTGCACGCATCGTGAAAACCAGTACGTTTGGCTGAGGGAAGCCTGCCAGCTCTACAAATTCATGCATATTTGGGTCTGTGAACATCTGCCAGCGCAAATAATTTATGCTGTTCTCTCAGTTAAGGGGCAATGAATCCCCTCTGAAAAGTTTTCTCCAACTTCTACAGCAAGCCTGCACCCCTCCTCCTCCTCCTCCCCCTCTCCCTGGTGTGAAGTGGTGCAGACACACGCTCCAACCACAGACCAGGCTGAATGAGGAGGATCCTGAGGCGTGTGGGAAAGTCCCAGGCACCACTTCAGTCGACCAAGAGCCAACTGTTTCCTGTCCCTCTTCAGGCCTCGGGGTTAAGGCGCGCTGTCAAGGCCATATCCATAACATCCTCCATGCTGCAGCATGAATAGAGCCTTGCCTTGGGTGGGATCTCCAGCAGCAGCCCGAGACACAGAGCAGATATCTGCATGCACGCCTTGCTGTTTGGGGCCCTGTAGACATGTTTCTCCACTGGAGCGGTGAATATCTTATGAGCACCGTGGAGGTGGATCAAAACATTTGAGCTCGCTGACACTACGGCACTTCCAAAAGCTCTGTTGTTGTGTTCCAACACAATGGTATCAGGTGATTAAACATCCGAAGGGAGTCGTATTGATATTCAAAACGCTGCCACCAACAGATGGCATATTAATCATTAATTGATTCTCTGCCATTTCTGTTTGATCTACAGCACAAAATTCTGAGCTAATTTAGCTCCACTATGTGCTTCTCGGTGATGATAGACTATTTATGAGCATAGAGGGAACCTATCATTTTCCTCTAAAATTATAATAATACACTGCTCCCTGTTCTGTAGTCAACACACCCTGTTAGACATGGAGCCAGCTCATGCTCCATTATATCAGCAAATTAAATAACAACCGTCAAAATATTTTCGTCATTATACACCTGACAACTAATTATAACTTATAAAAAGTACCTGGAAGTAAGAAGAAGGTAGTAATTTAATAAATGAACACTTTGCCCTTTGACTCACATGGTTGAAATGTGTGGGAGAAAAATACCTCAGATTAACTCTACCAAATTTATGTGTGTGTGTTTGTGTGTGTCAGGCGAGGCAAGAAGCTGTCAAGAAACTCCCCTCCCCTCCTCATTACTCCTCTCATCTTCACCCTCTCCTCCCAGTCCAAACCGCTCTCCTCCTCTCCTTCAGCGGACTGGCAGGGGGTCAGCATCGGGCCAATCCCCGGCAGCCCCAGAAGGGAGCTGCTGTCAACAAGCAACATGGATAGTTTGAACACTGAGGGCAGCGCTGTGGCACGCCGAGGTCAGGAGGAATCACTCAACCGAGAACTGACCAACAGCACAGTTGGAGGAGATGTAGCTGTCATGGTTCAGGCCTCCTAATGAGATATCACCATTACATTCCTACAAATCTTAAGTATGCTGCTGCCTGTCCTGTTGAGAAATCCATTTAGAAAGACAAGTTTATTTGATCTGCTATAACACTGCGTACTTCATCCTACCTATTAACTTTTAACTCCACTTTAAGTTCAATCCATAGTGTAATGCAAACAGTATTTTGTTACCTTGTTGATAAAGCAACCTCAAGTGCATCATGCACTTATTTATTAGGTACATCAAGCCAAAATCTTACCTTAAGGAAGTCACAGTGTTCTGTTTTGTTCAAACTGTTTTAGGAAGGTGTTGATTTAACATTTTAAAGGCTCCTTTTGTGTTATGCTGTATTAAAAAGTCTCTTATATTCAGTTTACCCTTGGATAGAAATAGGATGAACATTAAAGGAAGACTTCACCCATGAAATGAACATTTGTAAATCAGATAGTCATCCCGTGTTACTTTGTTTTTCTTGCATGCCTCCGTGGAAAATGGTGAACGTATTGATTTAGTAATTGATTGGGGACCACATTTAACAGCAGCAAAACTATATCAAAACATCAGTTTACAAACTATCGTATAACTCGTGCAGTATAATCCAAGTCTGGTTTATCCAGTCGTATGCTCAGTACATCCCAAACACATCGATTTTTGCTAGAACCTTACTATTTAAAACTGAACTGAAAGTGAAACTTATCTCTATGCTCTTCAAGCCAGACTCCAGTACTAATGTTTTTTGCCGAACATGCATGCATTCAGGAAGTACTGAGGATATGACTGGATAATAGAGACTTGGATTATACTGCATGAGTTGTGTGAGAGTTTGTAAACAGATGTTTTGATCGATGCTGGCTCACTCTGAAGTCATCAAAATCGGCACTTGGGCAGTGACTTGCGGCATCAGACACTGACGAACAAACTGTCCTTTTACGTCAGCATGATTCGCAGCTGGTCGCCGTTTTAGTTAAATAGTGCTCTGCGGCATCAGGGGGAAAAAAGGTAGGACGAGAACAAAAGTTAAGGTGGGAAAAGTCCAAGTTGGGCAGGTGGGAGGGGTAGTGGATGGGTCCAACAAACACTGACTTACACCTGGAAGAGCAGTGTTCACATCACATAAGATTATAAAGCCAAACCCTGCTCTTATTTCCTAAACCTAACCATGTACTTTTGTTGCCTAAATTTTGAGACACAGTATGGAAACGGTAAATTTCCTATAAAAACGGAAATGTATTTTGAAGGAAGCCAGTGCATGTAATAGACAGAACTTGACACAGTGTCACAGAACGTGAACAACCAACGCACCCGGGGTACCTTTCATTACATATCTGGACATGGAATATTGACGACCAAACATCGATATGTGACGAGGTCGGAGTGAGAATGTATTGTTTTGATATAATTTTGCTTCTATTAAAAGTCGACCCCAATCAATCAACACAGCATGACTAAGTGTTATAGAAGTGGTCATATTGTGGGTGAAGTGTTCCTTTAAACTAAATATTGCAATTTTTTAAATTTAGGATTTATTGCAGGGTGGTTGTGTTGAACTGAATTAATTTGAGCTAGGGGTGCCTAATAGTGACTGAGATAAGCTTCTGCTCCTCTCTTCTCTCAGCTCAACAGTTTATTTCTCAGCTAAGTCTGCCATCTGCAGGTTCAAACATGACAACTGTGTGCCAAATGTGTCATGGAAACAGATTTATTTGTATCATGAGTTTTTGTCATTAAACGTAGAAGGAAAAAAATCAACCCGAGACTAAAAGACAGCTGTGTGAGTCAGTCAGAGGTTACTTATTAAACTCCTTAAAGTTCATGTTACTGAACTTAGAAACAGGCAAACACCTGTTCACGTTGTCCTATTCATAGACAGTTATCTCCATGACCTCTGACTTTGTCAAACTGTCCAAAACTTCTGGAAGGTCAAGATCAAACTCGCTCCACTGGAATATCCCTCTTTGTCCCACTGCAGCACTGCCTAGTGACATCTTTATATTAAAAATTCCCCCTCAAACTTTTATTTTTAATGAGACTACAATATTACAAAACTCAGATTTGTATATAAGTTATGAGTAAAACCTAAATTGGAGAAACCTACAGTTGCCAAAGTAAGACTGTTCCTAATAAAGCATGATGCTGAGAAACTGATGCTTTCATGACTTGCAGGTTTGACTTTTGTAATGTCCTCTTCACAGGCCTGCCAAAAAAGCTGACAGGAAAACGTTAGCTAGTTCAGAACTCTGTTGCTAGCCTTTAACAAAAGACTGGGAAAAGAGAGCGCATTACTCCCCTTTAGGCACCCTGCACTGACTCCACATTTCTTTTAGAATTGATTTTAAGGTCCTTTCACTCAAATACAAAGCTCTTAATGGTGTAGCACCTTCTTACATTTCTGACTTTTTATGTCATTGTTAACCCACAAGAGCCCTTCAGTCCTCTGATGCTGGTATTTTAAGTGTTCCTAAAGTGGCTAACAAAACGATTGGGGAAACTGCTACGCTCCAAGACTATGATACAACCCGTCCAGTTACATTAGATACACAAGCCCTGTCACCATCTTTAAAAATCAATTTAAGACAGACCGATTCAGGCAGGCTTTGGTATGTTTTTATCTTTACCGACTATTTTTACTACTTTTATTTCTCTGTTTTATCTGTTTTTCTTTTTCCATTTTGTTTTATTGTGTTTTCTTTTAATGCAATACTGTAAAGCACTTTCAGTTTCATTTCATGTATGAGAGGTGCTGTACAAATACACTCCAAAAATGATTCATTGGGTTAGTGGATAATGCCTAAAATAAAGTTTTTCAGCATTAAAAAAAAAATGGGATCCCAGGCATATTTTTTGAAACTGCCCAATAATTCAAGGGTTCTGGGGAAGTCTTAAAAGAGGAATTACAAAATATGGAGGTAGATATCCCGCCAGACCTATTAATATTTTTGTTAGGAGTTATACCTTTAGATAGATATAGCACGGATCAGAGGTATATACTGAGGAAACTCTTACTGATTGCCAAGAAAATTATAACAGTGACCTGGAAAGATGCAAAACCACCAACTATAATCCAGTGGATGGAGAGACTCAAAATGGTTTACATGATGGAGCGAATGACAGCAAGTCTGCAACTGAAAATTAACACTTTTACACAAAAGTAGACTCCACTACATCTGGGGATCTAAGCAAATAGAATGGGTTGCTGTAATAGATTGTATCATAATGGAATATCACTCAAAATGCCAGTGTTGTGTTCTTCTGTAACTGAACCTGCTCTGCTGTAAATGCAGCCCCCCTTTGTAATTCTTAATTTCGTGTTTATTTAATTGAATTTATTTTTTGATTATTATATACGTACGTATATTGTTAACCTGTTATTGTTTTGCTTTGTTTTGTTTGTTTTTAAATATATAATTTTTAAGAGGTCCTATGTCAGGGAATGTTCTGTTATCTGAAAAAAAAAAAAGACCGCTAAATGAAATTTTTGATAAAAAAAATGTTTGTTTCATTAACGTGTTTTAGTGAGTTGACAGTTTATTTTAAGAAGTTGGTCAAAATCAGTAACATTTTTGACATTTTTGAGCAGGAATAAATTAAAATAATAAGTTAGAATATCTTAAATAAAATAATTTGACCACTAAATATCACCACAACTTTTGGATAAATATTAAGTTGGTTCAACTTAATTCAGCTTTTTGAGGACAAAGCAAATCATGTTGGTTGAACTAAACTAACTGAGTTTGCCAGGTTATGGCATTTTTTGGTTTTGTCTTTATAAGTAGTTGGAACTACTTACAAGGGAGCGTGCAAATTGTTAACCTAACTTTTTTAAGGCAAACGAGTAGATTCTTTTTTTATATTGTAAATATTATTGTTGTTGTTACAGCATTGTGAGAAGACAATATCTAGTCTTCCAACCTACCTCCAGGTCTGACACTTTTTTTTTTTTTTACTACGTTGTATTTTGCTCCACTAACGCATCAATAAAATATAGTGCCACATCTACACTGCATTTAACAACTCCACCTGTATTTACAATTATGTAATACTATACTTATGTCATGTTGTGATGTTTTATTATGATTTAAAAGAAACTAAATCAGAAGAGCCTCCTGATAAATTTGGATGTCAGCATGATGCGTCACATACAAGACCTTTTTTAATCATGAGGTTGCAAACCCTGGGCAGGGGCTCCATCCCTCTCAAGAGGTGTCAAGGGTTAAATGACACCTCTGCCTTGCATTTATGTTTTGAAGGGGGCTTTCAGAAATGTTTTATCAGAAAATCTAAATTAACATAGAGACAAATCTACAGCACAGAGGTGCAATCATACCCAGACACTCAGACGGGATCAAAGCTGTGGGGAGACACGTGGGAATAGCAGATGAAAGAGGTACACATTAAGCTGTTTACTAAGGTGACATGAAAAGGTGTTTTAGCTCAGTATTCAGCCTAATGAGGGAGAGAGACCGAGGGTTATCTTATTAGATATTCAGAGCTGCCAGTTCGCAGCCCTTCACATCCCTTCGACATCAAAAGAAAACTCAATTTTCAGGCGAAGTGAAGTCTAATAATAGGGAGGTCCCTGGAGATTAAATTAACATTTAACTGTTTCACTGACAGGCTCACTTGTACTCGGCCACTAACGGCCTCAACACTTAGTGGTGTGTGTTGTGAGTCACTGGTTTGACACTGGCTCCCTATGAGGGCTCCCACAAGGGGTCATTAGATACATTTAAGGGATCTCTAAATGATTAACAGATGAGGAAAGCAGACGTAGCCACGTTAGCGGTGTGGCCAAGTTGGTCAGTGTTTCCACCACTGAAATATCTCAACAACTACTGGATGGATAACCATGAAATTTTGTTCTCCGGAGGTCAGATCCCACAGACGCTAGTGATCCTCTGACTTTTCCTGTAGCAACATCATGAGGTTGAACTTTGTGGTTTTCAGTGAGATGTCTCAACAAATACTGGATGGATTGCCATGACATTTACAAACATTCATGTTTAGCTCATGATGATAAATTGTAATAATTTGGTGAGGCCATGAATGACTTTTCCACCAGCCCCAAATCAGATCAAAATTCCGATTGGCTCAATACTCGGTTTGTGCTTAAATACCTGTAAAACTTCTGACATCGGTCTCAATTACACATGCTAACATGCTAAACTAAGGCAACCATTTTACCTGCTCATCATCAGCATGTTAGCATATTAGCATTTAGCTCAAAGCCCCTCTGTGTCTAAGTACAGCCTCACATAGCTGCCTGCTGTCATGTGGAAGCTTTAGCCTTTTAAATTACTGGATAGTTTTACTTATTTAAGACCCTGGAAGAAGTATTCACATGAAATGAGTAAAAACATGTGTCTAGTTGAACTGAAGAGAGGCCTCAAGCAGATTTGTTTTCACAGGGCACAAGCCAAAATGGTTGGGTGGACTTCTTTGTACTAGTAAAAGGGCCAAATCCATTTTACTAATCATCTACAAATTCTCACAAAAGACAGTGTTCTGCTGCGTTATAAATTAACTCCACTGTCAGATAATAAAACCTGAATAAAACAAGCAAATTTAATGCCTGGATAGTTTATGTCAGCCTCCCCTCAATTCAGTACTTGTGAATGATCTTAAGACCTCTTTTTGAAGGTCTCGTCTTTAACTCTGAACCACATTTTTACTCTGGCTTGTCTTAGACAAGGAGGACTTAGGGTTTTGTTCCAAGACCACAACTGTGATACATCACGAAATTATCTGCAAAAAATGAATGTTGACTAAAGATGGTTAAGTTGATTACAGCTCCTTAGTGTCTGTATTTGTTCACTAACAGAAAACAAAGGAAAAATCTCATACATAAAATTTACCTCTGCAATGCCTTTAGATTATTTAACAAGACATGTCACATATTTCTCATGTATATAAACACATATAAACAGTATGGCAATGAAAACTGTGGATGAAGAGGAATCTTAATTTGTTTTTTGTGGGTCTTTGTAGGGAAATGTAGATCTTTCACATTAATTTGAGTTATGCACTGTTGGGCTCTGGTCTGGTCTCGGTTTACTTGGTCTTGACTACAACACTGCATGGATTACACTCTAATCAGACTAAAAACGACCACACTCTGAGGCAGAGATGGATTAGAGGTAAAAGTAGAAACACGAAAGTGAAAAAAATACTCTTGTAAAAGTCTCAAAATTTTCTGAAGTCTCCTCAGTTTCTTGAATTTGAATCCCAGTGAAGGATAATTATAAAAACACAACTGTGGACTTACTTCATACTAGAGGTGGGGATCATAGGATACAAGATGCAATATTATCACGATACTTAAGACAAGATAGGATATAATTTTGATTTTAAATATGTTGCTATATGCTGAGCATTGAGGTAAAATATACTGCGATACACTGCAATTTATTACCGTTGTTCAACTTTAAATTATGTCCCCAAGGAAAACTTCGTCAGTGTCTGTTTTATCTAATAAGAAAGTCTTTTTGCAACAGTAAAATCTAACTAGTGGACTGAAAAAGCAATTGATTACATCGTTCTAGTAGGCTACCTAAAATTTAATTTGTAGTTATCATATTTATAATTGATATAATTAAAAAATGGATACTTGGCACTGTGACGATACGATATTGCCACACAAAAATATCGCAGTACTATGCTGTATTGATTTTTCTCTCACCGCTATTTTATACTGTCTAATCACTTTTGTAAATTAGCTCATTCACTTCTATGTCAGATTAGGAGATCCAATAAGACAAGCAAAAGCATAAAAATACCAGAGCTGCCAGTAAAAAGTATGATTTTTTTTTTTACCCTAAAATGTGGTGGAGCTTAAGTATAGAGAAACGTACAGTGTAAATATAAATGTACTTGGTTGCGTTCACTGCTCTGTGGTGGTTCCTGTTTCAGCTGCGAGGAGGGCTCATCACACACATGATAAACAGAGTGTAAACTGAGCAAAAGGCCCCAACATGATCTGAGGCCTCCGCGATTTCTTAGTCTCCCACTGAGTCGAGATCCTGTGCACAAAACCACTACTTCACCGCATTGAAAACAGATGGATCAAACAGTCCTTCCCCTTTATTTGGACTGCTCTCTGTTATTGGAAAGAATTTCAGTAAGAATTACCAAATCTGGCCGCCTTTCAGGAAAACAAATGGACACAGATGTAGTTTTCCATTTTACAGGCTGTTTATGTCTTGCAAATTCCTTCTCCAGAAGAGCGGGGTATGTTCTTTCATGTTTTAATGGCTCGGAGTGACCGCAGCCCTTTGTGGCAAATGCACTTTTCCAATACTAATGACATACAGTCACACAAGGCCCTGGCAGCAGCGTGCTACTGGGGCTGCGTGCCCACTGTGTAATTAGTCTACCACTAACTCCTAGTCTGGGGAAACATTCACAACCACATTAAACACTGACGGTTTTTCACCTCAGAGAGTCTGAAGCAGATGGATACGCTCTGAAGGAATCATATAGAGCACAAATGGCTTTCATCAGCCAGTTAAACTGATAACATTTGTTGTCTGCTGGGAGGGGGGATCTCAGCTGTCCCTGCAGGAGTTTGTCTTGGGCTCATGTATGGTAGGCAGAGAGGGATTAAATGACGATCTTTTTATTAGAGAAGCTGTCTCTTATGTGTTCCTGTTAGAAGAAACAAATCGCCAGGAAAATAAAAAAAAATCAAAGGAGCCAACAGTGTCAGATCCCAGCATCTCACAGAAATATCACAATTACTTGAATTTATAACTGAAAAATGCACAACTTTGTGGGTTTGTAGTTTTTCTGTGTAATCCTGCCATCTGCTGGCTCCAAAACAGAATTACACCAAATCAGGCTTCTCTCAGTGGAGGTCCTTCACAACCTGAAAAGGATGTTATTCATAAAGTCAGTGCATGAAATGAAAATGTGAAAATAGTTGCTTGTAGTGATTAAACCATTCAAAATTATCAACTAAATGCAGCCCAATTTGGCTTTAGGGAGAGACTTTTAGTTCGTTGTTAAGCTGTGCAGCCCACACATTTCACTGCTCTCATAATTCTCTCATAGTGTTGTGTCAACCACACCAGGCAGCTGTTTTCAGTGAAAAAACTCCAATAAATCCAACACACACTACATGCTCAGCACCAAACAGCAGACAGACACATTTAGTGACTAGCTAATGAACATAGTGGAGCATTAAGCAGCTAGAGAAATGAATATTTCCCTCAGGAGATGGTGGAGACCAAAAACAGAGCTAAAGGAGGGTAAAAATTGTACTCACCATCACCAGGGGACCAGAAACACAACTCTAAATGGATGATAATGTTGCTCCATAACTGCTGTGTAAATTTAACCTGTTTGCCTACAGGTTCCTCCTATGAACTTAAAGGAATACCTCACCCACTGGGGCGCTCATTTGCTCACCTGGTAGTGCGGGTGCCCCATGTGCAAAGGCCGTGTCCATGCCACAGCGGCAGTGGGTTCAATTCCAACCCCAGCCCTTTGCTGCATGTCTGCAACTGTGTTTTTGTCACATGCCTTTACAGTGAACGAAGAATCCAAAAACAGCAAACATTTTTGATCAACTGAGGTAGGAGGTAATCACATTAAACAAAAGCAAAACTGAATCAAAACAGTAATTTTTCCTCGCTAAATATGGGAGCTGCTAGTTTTTGTGTGTTACTGTGTGACTCTGGTGAGTCTGATTTAAGCCTTTAAAACACCAACGTCACACAATATTGCAAACAAACTGATTGAGGTAGCGGGTGAACAGCAGCTCCTATGTTCACCAAGGTGAAATAGATTGTTTTTGTCAATGTAATCTGGTTTTGAAGAGTTTACAGATTAAGTTTCACTTTACATTCAACTCCCTGTAGGAAAGGTCTGTCTGTTTGGAAAGCACTGAGTATATGAGTGTATAAATTACACTTGATTTATACTGCAGGGGTTGTATAAGCATTTGTAAACAGATATTTTGATAAAATGTTGCTTCTGGTAAACGTAGCCCTCTTGACTCCAGTTCATTCACTGTTTTTGGATTCTTCGTTCTCCGTTGAGGCATGCGGCAAAAACTTTCTTCACAAATTTAAGATAACACAGATGAGAAACGGACACACAGACGATAATTTTGAGGCTGAAATATTCCTTTAAGGTGGTGTCAGTCTTGTGTTCACAACTTGTTTCCGCTGCTCCAGAGGGGCCAAAAACAACACAACAAACAAAAAAAATCATGCATTGCAGGTTTGAAGGAAAACATTTAGATTTAGGAAAATATACTTATATTCCTGTCATCTGAGAGTTATGTACCAACTGGACAATTTCTTGGTTTGACCACTTGCCTGGCAACCAGTTGAGACTCCATGAAGACACTGGTCCCAACCAGGAGGTGGCTAATTCAGCATATTGCAAGCTGCAATTAAAAAAGATTTTGTCATTTTTACATGTTGGTTGTTGCACTTATTAATCAAACAATATATAATGTGTTAACTGGAGGTGCTGGTCAATGGATTTTGTACTTTTCGACAGACTTAGGATATGTGTTTCCCCCTGTTTCCAGTCTGTATGCTTTAAAAATGTAGAGTAAAAAATAAAACATTTCTCTCTGAAATGTAGTGGAGTAGAGGTATCAAGTTGTAAAATATAAAATACCCTAAAAGTGTGCTGTACTACAGATTGACTGAACTTTCCACCACTGACTTCTTTCACACTGACACATAAAAAAGAGCCAAAGCTTATTTGCTATAATATATAAAACAGAACCATACATAGATGCTAAAATATTCTGTTAAATCCTATGATCATCCCCTATGGGCAATGAACTCAGGACATTTCTGATCCCTGATCCAAGCGGTTCCTGCAGACCTGTCTGAAGTGTGTCTTTTGGTTGGCAGAGCAGACGAACGGGGACGGAAACCTGCTGAAATCATCACTCAGACTTGAACCGGCCTCATTAGATGTGGCTGTATCATGCATATGTCTCTCTCATCTGTGGGGTAATGACAACAGTAAGGCTCTGTGTCACCAGGGTCACATGAAAGCCCTCACACCAGAGGAAGGCCTCTGGATGACCCTGCCTCTAACGCCGAGTGTGGAGTGTTAATCGCAGCAGTAAATGGAGCCAAGAAAGGAGCAGGCACTGAGGTGTCTCCCTGAACGGATCTGCAGAGGCGTCCTGTGTGCGTGTCAGTCTTTCTGATGGGCTGTTAAAAGCCATCAGGGCACTGTGATCAGAGAGCACACTCCAGTGAAAACGCATATGGTCCTGGTTAAGGCCGGGGGAAATTGGATTAAAGAAATTCTTCTTGAAACGGTCTGAATTGTTCTTGCCATAACAACTGTGAGCAGCTGACACAGACAAACCACAAATCAGCCTGAAACTAATATTATGCTTCTCTTTTTCATGTCAAGCAAGTCACAACAGACGGAAAGGGGAGGAGAGAGGGGGACTCTGCTGAACACATTTTCATCCAGAGAGGTGAGGAGCAGGAAGGGACTGTGGCCTGGTTTCAATAGCCTATTACATTTCTTTCCTCAACAAAATGCTCTCACTGCACCACATGCTTTCCATCAGCGGGATGTTATTCCACCACTGGCAGCAGGAGACCTTTGTTTGGTGAATTCACCATCAGAGAAAAATCATCTCAGCCAACATCAGTGGAAAAAGCTCACAGGTGTCTACGTGACCTCAGAGCTCGATCACATTCACCACTTTGCTTGAAATTATTTTTTAAGTGGAGTAATAAAAGCTTTGAGGCAGAGCTGCAGCACAGGCCCAAGACCGTTTCTTTTAAGTGATTAAATTAAGACCACATGTCCAGTTTATAGTAAGTCATCAGTTTTATGTCACTTTTTAAAGAAATGGACGGAATCTTGGCCGCAGTCACAAAGCCACAATTAGCTGAAATAAAGCAGGCTGCAGTCAGAGTGTGGATGCTGCTCAAACATCCCAGGTTAGCTAAACACAGCAGACAGAGCAAAGACATGAGCAGACAGTTAAAGAGACTAATCAAGTTCCTGTTTATCCCAGCGGAGCCATCACAGAGTAGATGAACGCTCTTCATCTGAAACAACCAATAAAACTGTATTTTAAAATCATAGGTTAAAGCTCAAAGTCTCAATTCACCTACACAGGTGTTTTCACTTTGCCTGATTAGCCTGCATTCAGGTGCTGTCGGAAAAATTTGTTTCAAATAGGAAAAATTTACATGAACAATAACTTGGAAAGTCAGCAAAAATGCTGGTACATGAGTTGACGTCACATATCCAGAAAAATGGCGGACAAAAGGAGGCCTAAATTTATGTTTTTATTTAATCTTTATTTAACCAGGAAGTCCCATTGAGATTGAATATCTTTTTTACAACAGAGACTGGCTACTGAGAATGTTCAATAGTCACGTGAAACAATTGTTTTAGTAGTTTTAGGAGATATAGGCTGCTGATGCAGCAACAAGTCTATGACAAAATTACTTTGTAATATAAAGTGTCAAACTGTTACCAATGTGTTGTTCAAATGCTCTGAGTCTGAGTACAACTCTATCGAATTGTGGCGTTCATGTTCAGGGCTGTAGCACTAAATTCTGGACCCTAAGCATGAGCAGTGGCCCCCTGTCCTTCCACTCTTGATCCATGTCTCTCTTGCACCTTCCGCAGCACGCGCAGTCATTTGCTTGTCTTCAAAGATAAATCCTACAGCAGGGGCCGACTAAGCTACTGTTAAACTCCAATTAATAGCCCGGGCTATTATTTGCTTAAAGGAATACTCTGACGATTTGGGTGTTATGCCCTTTCTCTATCATTTTCATATTGAGGCAGCATGAACGATATCTTTTTTGTGTCTGTACGTCCAGTGGCTGGGTCTCAGTGGTTAGCATTGCGCTTATAGGGGGTCAGTAACATTAGCCTACGGTAAAAGTGAACAAATAAACGTTACAGAAACCCTGAAGCTGGTATTTCTGCACGTGCATTTAAAACAACATGTTTAAACATTAATTCAAAAAACGAGAGTCCTTTTTAGTCGTTTTAGAAGAAGTTTGATATATGGAAGTATAGTGTATTTAGGTCCTGCACGTCTACAGTTCGCTCACTGCGCTGCAACAGCTGCAGCTGGCTCTGGGACAGGTAGCCTACGCTAGGTCACTCGGTAAAAGCAAACAAAGAGATGACAGAGACAATCATAAAGCGATATTACTCACTTGACTGAAAGCTGTCCATCAGCTCCTGCAGGCCTGGGGCGTTTTTTCCAGTTTATCTTAGGAACATGAAAAAAATGTTTCAGTCACGCCAGGATTAGTGATTGCTGCGAAGTTTTCACTCCTTGTGATGCACTCTCTGCGGCGGTTTTCCTCTTGATGGTGATGATATATCTCTAGCCTCCCCAACGATGGCAGCACCGAATCCCATTCTGTGCAGCAAAATGATTTCACCTCTGTAGGCTTAGGTTGGCAAGCCCCGTAGCTACACCACCAATCCGTCTCTGACCTCCGTCTCCCCTCGGCCCCTTGCTGTTCCGCTGCCTCGGAGGATTCAGCCTCTCTTCTCGCCCACTCAGCATCCAACACTGGAGTTCCTCATCTGTATACTCCGGCTCAAACAGGTATCCGGATCTGTGTCCGCTACAAGAAACTCTCCAAAATCACGTTCAAAGTCGTCCATTGCAGCTACTATAGCCCGGAGATAAAGCTAGGCTAAATAAACAACTTGAGTTTTGTTTACAGGCTACGTCTGTGCCTGTGCCTGCTCACTGGTGAATCTCTCCGCGGATCACAGCGCAGGATGTACTGACCCCCTATAAGCGCAATGCTAACCGCTGAGACCCAGCCACTGGACGTACAGACACAAAAAAGATATTGATCATGTTGTCTCAATATGAAAATGATAGACAAAGGGCATAACTCCCAAATCGTCGTAGTATTCTTTTAAATCACTGAACTCAACAGGCCTATATTTGGGACAGGCCTTTAATTTCTTTCACACAAAACTGTTTTGTTTTTTTTAAACCAGTATGAATATTACTTGTATAAAAATTAGGCTTAGAATAATGAATCAATTATGAATTATTTATTTCATCTAGCTCTGACAGACAGCGCATCAGAGAAAGTGTGTTATGACATTCTTTTACAACACACAGCATACTGACACAACACCACTTTATCCTGTTAAAACAATACTCGCAACTAGGATTCATTTTCATGAAAATACCCTTTTGATCTGAGGACCTTTGTAGACTAAAGGAATATGGGTAACTTACCGGGAATTCAAGGAATGGACACATATCCTGACTTTATGACAGACTCAGAGGCAGGAAGTCTCTTTCACATTTGTCTCCCGTTTATCATGTCGGTAAATTTGAAAGAATTAGAGTTTTCTATGGTGCTCCTGGTTTCAGTAAAATGAACTGAACAAATAAAGCTCTAGCGAAAGTTCAGTCAGGAAGACAATACTGTTGATACTCAGGCAGTTTTCTTCCTCACATCCTAACTCACTGTCTCTGATATGGGCTCTGGGTGTCATTTTGTGGGTATGTCAGTTGAGTCATCCGCTGTTTTCAGCTGATTTACAATCAAACAATAGTACAGCAGCAGACCTTCTCTGTCAGCCTATCATCTTCTTGCTCCTCTTTTTAAGTATGGCTGTTTCTCTGATGCAGTTGTGCGTGTCCTCTGCCTCCCCATCACCACCTAGTCTTCAAAGATTCATCAGCCTCATCTGCCCTAAGCAATCAGCAGCCTCAGAGTCATCAGCCTCCACCACTACCAGTGTCTGTATATCTCCCTCTGGTGTCCAAGTGCCAAAGACCTCTGTTAAATATCAATCAGCACAAATTATCTGTTAATCTGTACAATCATATCCATATTGTTTATATTCTCTCTACTTCATTCTTGTCTCTCCTGATTGATATGATTTGTGGAGAATCTAACTGAGCTAACAATGTGTAGCATCTCCATACTGACTGAAGTTAAATCATCATGCTCAATCTAAGCAGCCAACTAACGTTAGCTCAAGTGGGCAGCCAACAACCCTGTTTTGTATGTCAAAAAACTTTCAATAAAATGAACTGCTTGACACCCAGACTGGGCATTTAATTGAGACGGGTGTTTATTAGTCAAAATGTGTCGCCACACCCGGCTAGTAAAGGGGACTGGGCGCTTAATTGGGACTAGGCTTTGAATTGTTTTAAAACTGTGTATTTTGTGCCTTAAGGGTACGAGGGGTCTCCGAGAGATTTTAACTATTTTTTTTGGATACAAAGTTCAGTCTTTCAATTGAGTAATTCAGTCAATTTTAATTTAGTCAGAACACTACTTGGAAATAAAAAATAGCAAACAAAAACGCTACTAATTTAATAGTTACTGTTGTACTTCTGTCCAATTATTAATTTTATTTGGCATTTATTAACTTTCGCACTTTGTGATTTGAACAAATTTCTAAAGGTTTGAAGACTGAATGAATGCTTCATTGTTTCAACAATCTTTTAAGTGTCTGACTAGATTTTAAATATTTAATGAGTATTTATTGAAATACAACATTTTAACTCCATTGGCCTTTTCAGTTGTTTTTCATGTTCAATTACATTTAATGCAACAATAAGCATACAATAAAACAGTGGCTCAAATTGGTATCAGCTCCTCTTTAAGTGATATAAAATGACCGCAGAATATGTGCAACCTTAATTACTGTGTGCATAGTTTCAGTGATAGTTTAAATAATTTACTGTTTCTTAAGGTATAAACAACACATAGCCCATCTGGCATCTGTACTCTTGACTATATCCACTCTGATGCATTTTTTGATGAAGCATTTTCACACACAAGAGATAAGAACATTTAAGACAATAAAACTGAGAAACTGAGAATGAGACTTTTATTAGAAAATGATGACAGCCTACAAGACAAATTTAGCCAGCATCTGAACCAAGACAGGAAACAAAAACAAAAAAATCATGATGAAATTCCTTTCGAAAAGATCTTGGTAAAACACCGGACGAAACAAGTGTCATAGAAACTAAAAAGTGGTACTCAAAAACATACCAATACAGGAAGAGCATACTCAGCAGCTTTCCACATGAAAGAAAATGAATTTGTCCAGGGATTAGTGTGACATCTTGCTCCGAGTCTTCCTTAATAAAATCAACAGATCTCGCACAATCCATTCTCTGTGGGCTTTTTGTGAAATCACATCCTTTCGACAGGTAAGAATGTCGTCTCCGCACTTCAACACACAAAGGCTTCAGATCCTACAATAAAAAAACCTTAAACTGCCTTGCGGTGGTACTCGGGAGGGGCAACTTCATAGTCGCTTGCATTGAAGAGCGACGCAGAGTTCTTTACAAGGTACCTGGAATGGAGCAACACTTGACTCATTTCTGCTGCAGATGAATCAATAGGAGCATTATTAATTAGAGTTTGGCCAATACTCACTTGAGGAAGTCTTGTAGATAACTGAGCAGCAGTGCAAGGCTCTTCTCATCCAGGGGAGTGTACGCCAGCATAGCTCCGATTCTCACTTTGAAAACCAAACAAAGACAGAATTTTATACACCACGTGGCCTCTAACCTTTTTTTTATAATAACTAATAAAGCTTCAATAATTCCACTTTACTGATCCTCAAGGAGGTAATTCAAGTGATTGAAACAGCACAGAGCACAGGTCACAGTGTCAAATACAGATGACTACTAGTGTGTACAAAAAGGCAGTTAAAAGAAAGAGCAGTTTTATTTCTAATATCTGTGTGTAGTTCTAGTTGATGCGACGTAAAAGAGTATTTTATTTCCTTACATACAAAAGAAAAATCTAATACTTAAATGCTTGAATTGAACCAACTGATTTTCAGTTTTAAATGTTTACAACAAACTTATGAATTTCTAAATATCAGATTTTTAAAAGGAAAACTCAAAAGTGAAAGACTGATATTTGCCACGTGTCTAAGGAGGCACATAAGACGTCTGTTTGCAGATTTGGGGCCGTATTTTAACAATCTATAACGCACGGTCCAAACTAATTCTCACTCTGACCTCATCATATATTGACGTTTGCTCATGGACTTTCTACATCCACATACGACATGCAGGGTACTCTGGGTGCGTTGGTTGTTGACGTTCTGGGACACTGCGTCAAGTTCTGTCTGTTACATGCATTGTTTTCTTTCAATATACTTGGGCTGCAACTAACGATTATTTTCATTGCCGACTAATCTGTTGATTATTTCTTCAATTAGTTGACTAATCATTTATCGAAAAATGTGTTTAAATGTTGAAAAATGTAGGTCTGTCTCTCCCAAACCCCCAAATTATGTCATCTAATGTCTTGTTTCGTACTCACGCCAAAGGGTTTTAGTTCACCATCATGGGAGAGTGTGTAAAGCTGCCAATATTTGAACGCAAGAAGCTGCAATAAGAGTATTTTGGGGTACTTTGATAGTACTTTTCTATGAAAAACGACTCAAACCGATAAGTACTACTAAAATAGTCACCGAATTTTTTTCCCTACAATATACACTTATGTTTTCACAGGAAATGTACCGTTTACATACAGTCTCTTTCAAAATAAATGCACTATGTCAGTACAGCAATGCAAATTGATGTTTTTTTTCCTTCAACAACAAACACACATGGTTGGGTTTAGGAAAAAAGAACATTCTACAACAGTCTACACATGTGATCCTGCCTATGTAGGCGCAACTTACTATCAGAACAATGCACTCTTTAAACAGCAGGACTATTCTCTTCTTTTCTGACTTCAGATCAGGTTTTTGTTGGTCAGTGGTGCAGTCGCTTTCTGCTGCCTCAAAATAGCAATAAGCCAACAATGCACCTGACCACACCTCATTTTAAGACCTACACACCCATGGACACACAGATGGGTGCAAGGACTTAAACAATGTGGGCGCTGGCCTTAAAAATGACAACTGTGTTGGTCACATAGTAGCAACAACTGGTGTGCTGTGTGTAAGAAAGAGCCTATGTTGTTTTATGCTAACAATATAGCAGCTACAGTTCAGTGTTAACATTTTTAAAAGCTTGGACACAAACATGTTCAGTCTTTTGTTTTTGTAGAGGAGGAGCAACACTTTGGGGTTGCTTTTCTTATTACTGCTGTAGCCTGACCTATACTTGAGGCAGATACCGATATTGATGTTTGAGAGTTTTATCTATAATGACATGAAGAGCCAAAGTGAAACTGCTAATAACTAAAAATCCAGCCTTGGAAAAAAAGCCTTCTCAATAGTATGTTGTGTGGCTCGCTTCATGTGTTTAGATAAGAAGGTACTCTTTCAAAAAACACTGATATTGTTGTATAATATTTCTGATTTTTAGCTGCCTTTAGTGTATATAATTTCCCATAAGGCCCAGACCTCCGTGGGCTAGTGTGGCTCAACCAAAGAGGTGAATCCACAGGTGATTTCTACCTCATTTTTGCTCATTGTACTTTATGACTGACTACCTTCACAGTCAGACTCATAAATATTTTTTAAGTCCCAGTGCATTAAAGCCGTCTCCACTGTAATAAACAAGACAGTAATGTTGCACTGGTGTTTTTACCGAAGAGTCTGAGTAGGTGAGGAGCGCCGTAGATCTGAGACATAGATGTATCTGGGTGGTTGGCCAGGATGTCTGCGTACTGCGGCCTCTCAAATTTGTAGAGAAGTTGTGTCCCCAGCATGACATTGAAATATTCGCGGATACCAGCAACCACCTCGTTCACAGCAAACTCCCTGAGCAGTGGAGAAAAAACGAGTTATATCTCTATGACACACAGAGCAAACAAGCAAGTCATGTTTTTGCACTGGACAACAACAGCTTAGTAAGTGTGAGGAAGCAACATGACAGAGAAAATGACAAGCAACAATATGTATTTTTACTTGCTGTCTGAGTTTCCTCTTGATTTCTTGTAGTTTGCATAATCTTCAAGGACTGCATCGACGTTCTTTTTGGCAGGTAGGTGGAAAAGCTGAAGACGTAAAACAAAAGGACCAAGAGAAACACGCAGATAAATAACTCTGGAAATGTTCTAATGTATTGTTGAATAAAATGCTGTGAAAAAAACTCTGAGGTTACGGACTTGTTTTTGCCTTGTAATGAGGTCCCAGTCATCCACAAGCCATGGTTTCAGCTCCTCTGGGATTTTTACTTTAACCTCCACTCGATTTATGAAGGTCTCCTCCTGAGTAGACAGAAACAGATTTAAAAAAGGAGCCTTGAGAGGAAGCGTTTAAACATGTTTACACAGTTAATGTCACTCAAACCTTTCATAAATCTCAGTGTTTTCCTCATACAGCTGTAACTACAGAGTAGCGCTGATGGGAGGGCTTTGAAGCTATGAATGTTTCCATCACTGCCATGGTAATCGATGTCAAAATCAGTATTCCAAGGCTCCATTTTTCTATACCATCACCCCAAAAATTCCAAATAGTCCATAAATTATCAACACCAATTATCATTTATTCTCATACAAGGACATTTAAACTTAATGATAGCCCTTGTTTTATGACAATGCCAATTTGATGATCCACGACAGGCCTACGCTAGCAAGATGTTGAAAAAGTTAAGCGTCTGTAGTAGTTTCAAAATTTATAAGTATGACCCACAAAAAGTTGTGTCAGTATCAGGCAAGCCAAAGAAAACCGGCAAATAACCTGAGAACTGTAGCAGCTTAGCCGTCGTACAAAGTATTTTCTTCTTTAGATATTATGGCTGATGTTACTCTGACCTGCATGCTAACAATGTGGTTAAGTGTCACATTTTTTCAGGTGCAACGACTGAAAACGGAAGTCTTATGAAAATGCCGCCTCCCCAAGCTTTGATTGGGCGCAAATATTTCTCAGTGGCGCAACAAAACTGGAGTTCAGGACAGCCCTGCTGCTGAGGATTTAACTTATTTCTCGGTGGTATCATTTGACATTAAACTAATAATTAAAGAAACCACCAACCAGAAAAATAATTGCTAAAACAGATTCATGAACTTACACTCTCAACTGTTGGATCAACTCGTGCCCTCTTCTTCCGTGGAGGGTGGGTCGGGTCTCCTCCTGAACTAGTTCCTTCTCCTGCACCAGGAGCTGCATGATCGGAAACTTACTTTACTGTTATTTCACTCATAATAGGAATAAATGCCAAAGTTAATGTGACACCCTGCTATGACTGTAATTATACTCTGATTGTTTGGACTATTCACAGCTTCTGTTGTAACAATAGTGGTAACACACTTGTGCAAACACCTGCTAACTGATATTTTGAAGAACATGCATTCACACAGTGTAAATTATGCAAATATGCAACATGATATACTTACTCTTTTGTTTGTTCTTTTTGGTTTTCCTACAAAAGAAAAAAAAATAGAGGTGTTATAATAATAATAAAAACATCATTAACAGGTATCACACCTCTGAAACAGTTTGGCAGCAGATATCACAGCAGATGACAGGTAGAGTAACTGATGACTTCAACTCACACATCGTTTTTCTGTGGTGCAACAGGTATCTTCTTATTCGGCGCAGCACCCCTCATTCTTCCCTCTACATAATGGTCTCTGAATAAAGAAAAAAATGTTAATTTACTTGACGTAATTCATATTAGAGTCAGTCTGTTTTCAGGAGATTTCAGGATGCAGACAGCAGTGGGTTTATTTAACCTGTATATTTTTGTCAAACTTCTTCTGTATTTTTTTGTTTCAGTAGTGCTGTCAATGTCTTTTCTGAATATCAGAATATTAAGTACCATGTTCACCATGCAGACAGACATTTTCTACTAAAATTACATGAAATTTTGTCCTAATTTGCTCTCTATGGACCTTAGTCATAAAAAAAATTCATGGTAGTGGTCTTGGTAAAAGCTAAAGTTAGTAAAAACAAGAGTATGGACTCACTGATTGGCCCTCTGAAGCTCTTTCTGTTTCTGCAGATTACTGTCCACATACTTAAGCACCCTGCTTTCAGGAACCCATTCGTCCCAGCTGGAAGATAAAACACCAAGAAAGAAATTAAGCACATGGGAAATCTTTACCGTACAAATCTTAAAGACTTGACTTATATGAACCAAAACTTACTTCTTATTCCAACCACTGTAATGAATAAAGTATTTGATTTGCTTGTCCTTGATGTTTATCTTAACACACTGCAAAGAGAGACATAAATCATGGTCATGTTTAAATGTTGAAATGTACACATCAGAGACACAGAGGAGGATCACGTGATCAGACAAACAGACTACCTAAGGCATCCTACCTTAGCTTCGTAGAGCAATGGCCCATGAAAACACAGCACTCTTTCACCTGAACACAGTGTTGGGCAATTAAAATCAGCATGAGAGTGGTCCAAATAAAACACAATGAAACTGTAGAGCTGACTAAACTACTTGAAAACACACAAGAACAATAATAACACCTTAAATATTTTTGAACATCTTGCATACACAGCCAGATACAATGGCAGGGAACAATTACATTACATCCAAGTTTATTAATGGGTATTAGCCACACTCAGGGGGACTCAGATCAGATTAAATGAACTTGAGTCAGACAAATAGGCTGTACAGCTTTTGTTGACAATGCTAAAAAAATGTGGAATATTCTTCCAAAAAAAAAAAACTGTAAGAGATGGAGAACATTTTTAAACAACAGCTGAAATCCTACTGATTTAATCTGGCTTTTATTTATCATTTATTTAATTATATTATAATTTATTTATCATTATCTGCCTTTTTATTGTCTAACCTTGTAGTCCATTTTGTTTTGGTGATGCATCTTTATTTGTGAAGTACTTTGAGCTGCATCCTTTGTATGAAAAGTGCTCTAAAAATGAAGTTTCTATATTATTATTTTAAGAAAGTAACTTGGTACTGTCTACTGAATTCACACAGCTCTAGAAACATGATTAACACTGTTTATACAATGAATGAAAATGATTAATGAATAAACAAACTCTGTGATATGACAACTGATTACTGAAAAAATGAACTCATAATTTATTTATTTTTATTACTTGAGAAAAGTTGATTTGCCACACCAAAAAAGACCACTGAAGTACTTTCAATACACGATGCACTTGGTATATATAATTTAGAGAGCTGTAGAAAATCCTACATGTCAACAGCAGTCTGTGCTAACAATCGGTGGGCGGTGAAATCAATGAGAAGCTAACATCACTGCATGAATGAAGCGAATGCTTCTTCATAGCTACTAACAATATCGCTGCAATTCAAACCCTAGACTTTCACAGCATAATACTACTAACGCTACACTGTGCTGTGAGGAGAAATACTAAGGATATAACCAACGTGGCGAATAAAAATCATGAAGATTTGTTTTGTGCAACAACAATGAAGGCTAACAACGCTAGCAGTGTTAAGGCTAGCTACCATTTCGGACCTTTCCGGCGGCTCCAGCGCTGCACGACACAACAAATTTATCAGAAATTAAAACAGATAGTTTTTTACCTTCTTGAAATTTAGGCTTCGGGTCCTGTTTCGGCGCCATTCACGGATTAAACTAACAAAATATGGGAAAAATTGCTAGCTCCCATTCCAGTCTGAAACGGCGCCGCTCTCTAAAAACGTCATAATCAAACGTGATGGCGTCATAATCCCGCGACCAAAGATGCGCCTCAAAATGACATGACCGCCTAAATGCTTGCAAAGTGAAAAATAACTGTCTTTTTAAATATGAAATATTTAACGCCTTATTTCAGTCGTTGTCTTTCATAACTTTTAATTAGTGGTATATTTTAATAAAGAAGTGACTTCCTCCAAACTATAAGCCTTGAAACCGTTAAAATGAACAGATACATTAAAGTCTGATGAATTCAAATAAAAAAAGCTGTTCAGGTTTTTCATCATTTTTTTAACTATTGTTTCAGGTGGTTTAAATGCCTTCTCAAAACCTTCATTCATTACCAGGAATGTGATGCAGAAATGAAATATATCTCTATGTTTTTAATGTCATTTTAATTACCTAAAATCAGAAGTATATAGTAAGTGTAATTTTTCTCTAATTGGAGGATGCAAAGTCCTCCTCAAAGGTAACCACATTTTTCAGAAACATGGTAGGATATAATTTCCTCAATACCTTGCACTGGTAATTGTGCTGATGTACAGTATGAGGAGCAGCGTATACTCCATGCTTTTTTTTTAATGAATTGCTTTGTACATGTGTACAAACTTTATGATAGTTCTGTCACAGTGTGATATTGGAAAAAAAAGACAACTTGCCTGATTAACTAATATGTGGCAGACCACATATAGTATATTTTGAAACAAGCCGCGGGCCACGATTGGCCCTTGGGCCAGACTTTGGACATGTCTGATGTATAGTTTATAGCTTATAGATTAGGGCCCACTTGGTCATGTAAAAACTGCAAACCAAGCTTACTGTTACACACAAAGAGTTAAACGCTAAAGGCCTCAGTTGAGTTCCTCCAATTTATACACCTCTCTGTCTGTATAGACCCTGATGGCTGCGTTCCATTTAGGTGTGCCAGTGTTTGGCTTACTGACACACTTAAATAAATCAGAGCCATCTATTTGTTATACCTGTGCTTTTCCTGCTGTGGAAACTCAAAATGTGCGCTGTAATTACGATTTAGGGCAATCTGTCATGGAGCTGATTAAATTTGCTTTTGAAGGATCAATAAATTCAAGTTGAAATAATATAAAAGGTTATTATTATTATTATTATTATTATTATTTTTTTTTACAATTAATGACTACAGTATTTCCTTCTGTCTATAATAATACATAAATAATTCAGTTTTACAGTGAAACAGAGAAGCCTTTTAAAAATGTTCTTTTTGCTATTCCATGTCAGTCAGTGCTCTCTGGTGGACAAACTATGTATTAGTCTGGCATTAGCGTTAGCATTTCCTTACAACAAAAGTCTTGTCTTTTGCTGAACAAACTGAATCAGAGTGCACACTGTGACACAAGAACACATGCAGCTGAATCAGGACTGTCCTTAGAACAACTCCAAAGTTAGTACTTTCTTATATCTGTTTAATTCTTACAAATATCAAACAGCACAGTAGACCTTGTAGCGGTTCAAAATGATCAAAGCCTCTATTGAGTTATTGACATCATCTGATAGTAAAACAAACAGAAAATGTTACAATGCATGTCAAGCAACTATGACATCTTTAAATAGCATTAATTATATAATTACAAAAGAAATATCACATACAATGACAGCAATGCATATCCACGAATCAAACAAATGCTGAAAATATATATGATAATAAATAATCCTAATCGTAAGCACAAGTCAAGAAAAATAGAGGGTGGGGGATGAGTCCATAATAACTTCAATGATTTTAACTTCTGGGCCAAAATGCATGTTGTGATACACTCAAAGACTAAGCTATCACAGTTGTCTCGTAGGCTGTTGCAAATACACTTAACGACAAAAAAAGATAATGCATCCTGTGGCCTCACAGGAACAGCACAGCACTCACACAGGTGAGCTTTCAGGTAATTTGCAGAGACATGCAAAGCTGAAAACTACTCTTGAAGTGTTTGCCGCAACTGTGAACGCTTCACTGCTCCACACAGCCTTTATGTAAAGAAGCAAGTGCTAAAATCAAACATAAAGACATTATGAAATGTCAAATTAAAGAATTACCTCAAGTGGACGAGACACTTGCTCTGTCTTGAAACATGTCGACCGGCCGCTTCCACTTAAGTGTAAAATGCAAAATAAAATTATAAGAAAATACACAACAAGAAGGCTGCTTGCTGGACTAGTGCCACTCATTCACACACTGAAAAAGCCTGGTCTTACAATACAGACTTACTCCCAATTCATATGTATTTTAGGTACAGTCTAAACTATACACTATTGTTCATAGTTGATTGACTGAAACAGGTGAAGAGAGTGCAGAGTAATGACAACAGAAGGATCTAGCGTTTGCTTCTGCAATTCTAGTGGCAACAGTTCCTAGAGGCATAAGGAATGCTTCTTTAAAAAAACAGCATACATCCAACATAACTTACATCATAAATAAATCCTTAAAAATATTATGACCACAGCATGAATGTCTTACAGAAAAATCTACAGTGATGGCAAAAATGGCCAGATCTTTCTGCTGTCAAAACGTGTTTGACAGAAATGATGCCATTTAGAAAATAAAGAAAGTGTTACACATTTTCCTGTTTTGCTGTGACTTGCCTTTTGTACATCTATAACAATGCCCATTTTCTTTATATTCTAAATATCATGTTACATAAGGTGTCACCTCATTGGGCTCTGTGCACATAACATTATACTGAAATAATGCCATTGACATGGAATATCGAAACAAAACCGTAAAAACCAGGTACAAAAGGTACAATATAATCAAAGGACCACATGAAGAGGTGTGAAAAAGTCTTCAGTATTCACAGAAAAATATCAACTGAAGTAACTCACCGGACAAGAAGCGTCCTAAGTTTATATACACATGATAAGTAAAATTGAAAATAGATTTTCCTCTCTGTACATAGCACTGTATTCTTTCATCTTCCTCTTCCTTATTTACAAAGAACTGTTCTCGAGGTCTCCCTTGTCTTTCAGTTCTGTGTGTGGATCTTAGTCAAGAGAGATAACGTCAGATATGGAGCCGTAAATGGCTGCCGCCGCCGCAGCTTCCACCGAGGACCTCGACAATCCTGAGATGGTGTGGCTGTCCCTGTCTCTGTCACGCTCTCTGTCTTTGTCGCGGTCCCGCAGACTGCTGGAAGACACCAAACTACTGGTGCTGCCACTGTTGCTGCCTCCGTTGGTGGCTGCCAGCGTGCTGCTCCCTGGGGTGCCCGGCTGCTCCCGTAACATCTGAGGGGAGCCATAGGGCAGGAAACGGTTGAGGAGCAGGTCGTGGTCCTCTGAGGCTGACGCTGACGCTGCAGCAGCCATCACCATGTTGTAGCGCTAATAGTACAGAAAAGAATGACCATTAACACAAAAACCAAACATAAACACACTGTGATATGATGTTGATTATGTTCAGCTGTTTGAACAAACATACCTGATTGTCGCCTTGGAGGAAGGAGAAGAAATTTAGATCTGTAAGAAAAGGAAGAAGACTCCATTTACTTCATTCTGGATATAAACTACCAATATTTACAGTTACATACCAATTTAATAAGAAACAAACATCCATATTGAAAGATAGATTCACTTGTTAAAACCTGTATTGGCTTATGTATACATGTGAAGAGACGGACGGGTTGCTGTAATCATTCCTACTGCCCACATTGGCTATGAAGTGATCCCTTCCTTTGGAGTCTGGTCCTCTGACCAACACAGGCAGCAGTTTGAGCGGCAGCACTGATTACAGATGTATTCACATGGGACTAGTATTACCTAGGGACCTCTTGTAATTTAGAAATAAGCACCCATGTCTGTGTTTTATGTGTCTCATTTGCCTGGATGAGCAAAATCTGTACTTTACCTGAATTTACTGTCATTATCTCCATCTCTCATTGCTGACACTATACAGCAGCACCACTGGCGGTTATGTACAGTGTTAACCTCCTTTTTTTCTTTAAAATTTAGGTTAAACAAACAGAACACTGTCACATGTTGTTGATCTCATGAGCTTGCTTCTTTTACAAAAGGGTCTTCATGCCGAGTAGCGAGATGAGCCTCCTGCACCCAAAATGCTGTCAATACTGTCATTCATAATTGCCAACGCAGCCGTTGTAATTCATGACCAAAAAACAGGCAGAAATGAGGCACGAAGGAAACAAAGAAAAACTAAATACGACCCCAAATCACAGAGATGCTGATTCTCAGTGGACTAAAATCATAAAACAACCACTGTGTTTGGGGAAGTATGTTAGGTTAAGTGTTGGACTGCCACAATTTGCGTCAAAACTCGCACTCCTTCATAACTCTGAACATACAGACATGATCTACATATTCTTTAATTTAGTGCAACTAACACTTTCACTTGCACTCCAATGTCTGTAACTAATATGCATTCATAAAACCGCTTGGAAATCACAGAGAAAAGAGATGCTCCTTATGACTCCAGTGCTCGCCTGAGAATACTTACATTTTTTTTCAACATCAAAGTAATAGCTATCTGTACATCAATGGGGACAATACAAACAGGAACACCTAATACCTAATTCAGTATACTTTTAATGGTGCCAATTTGCCAAAATATTAGAAAATATAGACTTAAAGAGGAGCCTAATTATCCCAGAATTAAAGTAAGACAAATAATAACTAGAGAATACAATTTCTGAGGAGTTTGCAGGGGAGTGCTGCATGCTGAAAAGCTGATGCTTCACTGCAAAGCTGGCTTTAAACGTCTAATAATACCATTAATGTATTAATGATGTGGAATATTTCAAGGTTTCTTGAAAAGCTAATGCTACACTGAATTGCTAGTTTTGATGTCTAATAGTAAGGTTTAGTGTTAGGAATAGTTGGAAAAGTAGAAGTAGGTCTAATTAGTATTAATGAAATAGAAAATTTGATGATGCCAATATGTGGAATATTTGAAGGTTTTTAAGAAGCTGACGCAAGTTGCTGGCTTAAATGTGTGAGAATGGGTGAATTGGTAAGAATGGGCTTAATTAGTATGAATATCAATGAAAAGCTGAATGATACTCATTGTGTGGAATGTTTTAAGGGTTGTTGAAAAGCTGACGCTACACTGTAAGGCTGCCTTAAATGTGTAAAACTGTGAAGTAATTAGAGTAGTTGGAAGAGTGGTAAGGGGTTCAATTAGTATGAATGTCATCAAAAAGTTAAATAATAACCATTATACATGAAAAATGTGAAATATTTAATATTCTTTGAAAAGCTGACGGTAAACTGAAAGTCTTAAGCAGGTTAAAAAACTGGTACGTTCTGCTGTCCTCCACAGATTTCTAGTGCTGCTCAACATTGAATTCAATGGAAACAGTAAGTGGAGTTGCTTTCACTTTCAGGTTGACTGTGCCAAATGTGTAAGTCTGATTGCTTCCATATCAACGTTGTTTGAAAGAGCACAGGTTTTACTCCATTTTCACCAAAAATGATGTATGTTGAGTGAAAATTGTGGGTGTGACAGCAAGTTAGTGTTTTAGAAGCGCTTGACACTCTGACAGTTGAGTCCCACACTATATAGCCTCACAAAGGCTAACCGCAGTAACTACAATTTTGGTCGAAACCGGGTTTTGACTTTAATTAAACCTTGGATGTCTGTTTTATGTTGCGACACAATTTCCTGGTTCAATCTTGTTCTGTTCTTGAGAAAACGGGGTAAAAATTGCAGTCACTACAAAATTCAGCCAAAACCCAGGCAAACCGCAGTAAATGTAGCTACTGCACTCTGCTTTGGGTGGACCAAGAAAAAACGTCACAGTTAAGTGTATTATAGTGAATCGTATTTGTGATGCCAATGACAAAATAACTGATTTTAATCTGTGATGAAGAGGATGTCAGGTAATCTTAATTTAAGTCAAACCTGATGAAGTGATTATTACAACATAATGATACTTGAGGGCTGCTAAATATTTTTAAAACAGACATCTATAAATTAACAAACATAAATTGAATCTAGTAAGAGATTAAAACAGTTTTCCTAATACTGAAAAAGATAAGACACTAAAACTGTAGTTTCTGCACTTTGCCTTTGCATTACCTATACAGCTGCTGAGGGTAATACAAAGACAGAGTGCAGTTACTACAGCTACTTAATAAGTGTATTCCTATTTTTCTACCTACAACACATTTGGCTGAACAGTCAAAAAACACTGAAGCCATTTTTCTCAGTTCAGTGTTAGCGTACTTACTGCAGTTTGCCTTTGTAGGGCAATATAGCTCTGAACATTACGTCCAAAACAAACCAATGTAAAAACCTGAAAAGGGCATTTTTAAGTATGAATATTTCAAGATGTTTGAATGGGATTTGAAAGCTGAATACAAGCCAGAATGTACACCCCACATGGAACATTTTAAAGTCTGAATGGAGTTTCTACATGACTGTATGAACGAGGAGTTGAAAATGAATGTAAAAGCATAAATTTGTGTCAAGTTTGAACACACAGTCCATTTATTTGAATGGGGAAAATGAGCCTCATTAAGATGAATATTTTGATGTTTGCATGAAGTTTCTATGTTGAAAAATGTGGAAGGAGTAGCGTGCCAAAAAAGTGGGCGGAATAATAAGAATACAGAATTTTTTGCTGTAGAACAACATAGGTTGTGAATGCTTGCAGACCTCACACGCAATACTAATAAGAGTCACAGGAAGTTAGTGGGATGCAAGTGTCTCACACTGACACTGAAAAGTCGAGCTTAAAGAGATTGGGCACATTATCCACAGTCGTGTTTCCATGCCAACACTCATCTTAAGCTAATACGAGGCTTTAGCGGACTGAGTTAATTGAATCAAGTGGGTGTCTTCCTCCTGACAGTCACGTGATCGGGTTTACTGCTGAGGTTTTGTCCCAGCAACAAGTCAGGGCATGTCCCTTCACCACGTCTCAGGAAGTAAACACAAAGCCTGTAACTATGAAAGATCCCCAAATGATTCAGCAGACTCGGACTGCTGAGGCATCATGTCAGCTTTAGCCGAGGACAAGCTTTAGAAGACATATTGCTCCACAGCCAGTATGAACAGAAGAAATGATAACTGTGGTCAATAACCTTTTCAACATAGATACAGGCGTGAGTATTGTATTAGTCTCTGAATCTATCCTTTAAGACAAGTGACAAGTGTACCTGGCAGGTCGCTAGCTGTGTGATGATAGTAGCGATAGTCCTGGATAAGAGGAGGAGGCGGAGGAATGTAGCTGGTCTCCACCGGGGGCATGCTGGGAGCTCTGCTCACAGGTGAGGCCTGGCTGTGTAGGTTCAGTACTCTGAGGGGAAACAACACCACATCAGGTTAGGCAACATCCACACACAGACACCACAGTTTAAGCACAGTTTCAGAAATAATCTCCCTCAATACCAAAGGCTCGGACATACTTTCCACAGTGAATGTCCGCGGATAGCTGCAGTCACGCGGACACGCACGCTGTGATAGTCATAGTAAAACTGAAAGTCCATGTCAGTCCCTGGCAGTGAATGAGAAGGTCGGGAGGTGAGCTTATCTACTGCCAACGCTGGGTGAAAGTGAAACTAAGAAGCTGCTTTTGGGTCTGGAGTGAAATCTGTCAAATATCCAACTTAAAACTTCCCCATGGTACAGCGGCTGCACCTGGCTTGACTGCAGTGTTTTGGACTGGACCAGTGTGGAAAAAGAGATTGGAAGATGCACAGTTGCCGTGGTTGCTATCCTTAATAGGCAGTCACAAAAACTGAGCTGCATCCTGATGTCTGCATAGGGGTCTGTACGGGCCCTTGCAGACATGGGTGGATGATGACATTCACGTCACACAGACCAAAGTGGGCTCTTGCTGAAACACAAGAAACCGTGAACTGGCCTTAACATGCCTGTGCGTATCACGTGAGCATGAGCGTATTGGTGTAAACAGGAAGCAGGTTGTCTACTCTGTAGTTGGTTGCCTAGTTGCAGATGAAAACTATGAAGGAAGAATGACAACAGTGAAATGTAGGGCCAGAGATTTATTTTCTTTGAACTGTTACTACAAGCCACATGAGTATAAAGCTGTCAAGGTGCTGGAAAACGAATTGGAAATCATTGCAAAGCAAATACAGTAGACTGACAAGACCCAATCAGAAGGCCAATATGGATGTCTACCTTATTGTTTTCAAAAGTCTCTGTTTCTGTACACCCACTTGAAAACGCAACGCCGGAGTTTTCAAACTAAAATAGATTCAAACTAAAATAGATTCAGCAGCATTTCAGGTCTCTGTTTCAAAGGCTACAATTTGCAAGTCTCTTACAAGTAGTGTAAATGCTAGGCGGAAACATAGCAATAGTGTTTTAAATGAAGTTAGTGTGGACACAGCCTTAGAGACAAAAGAAGTAACATGACAGAGCTGAGCACAGAGATCCTAAATACATCTGTTTATGATGCTCTCACTTCCTGTTTGTGGTTTAGAGACTCACCCCTTGTTTGGAGGTGGAGAGACAGGTGACAGCGAGGGACAGGGCCTTTTAGGAGGCGGCTCATCGTCTAGCTCGTCCTCTGAGGAGCTATCCAGTGTCAGGTCAATCACATCAACTTTCTTGTTGTTGTCGTTAGACGATCCCCGTTTCTGCTCGTGTGTGTCTGTCCGAGACGAATCTACAGAAGGAGCAGTTAGCTCACACTTTGCTCACAAATCACAATGAATGAGTACACTCAAAGAATCTTAAGTGTGCCAGATACATACCGCTGTCTACGCCATTGTACGACGCAGACACTTCCTGCACCTCTTTCTTCGACCTCATAGGGGCCCAGTTTCCATCTTCTTTGAACTGGATTTCATCACAGTCAGAACAGCTATTCAAGATTTCCATGAACAACCTGTGAAAGCATCATGACATTTCAATACAGTTTGGCAACTTTGCAACCAGAATTACATACACTTTAGTACTTGAGTGTATTTGCACTTTTTAATGATGCAATTCCTATCTAGGCGCTCAGACCAAACAGAACTTCTAAAAAAATCAAGACGTGGGGCTGCTTTGGTGTCGTCTTCAGGCACAAATGAGACAATGAAATATGAAGCAGGAACTAAGGCAATAGGTTCATGAGTTTGAAGACTTATCAGACACCTCGGAGTGTTTTATAATGCCACGAAGACAGATCTTCTCTCGGAAGCTTTGACAGCAGCAATTATTCTATCCTTCATCTCAGCTACCACCAGGTAAATTACCTCATTATCCAGCGTGACAATAATGTGTGTAGGAATGTGTGACGTGTTGTGCTCACCCGTCTATAATGAGGTGCTCATACGGTGCCTTCTTATCACAGACTGGACACACCCAGGTTGGCTTTTTTTCATTCATTTGGATGTAAAGTGTAGCATCGAAGCACTGGAGGTGAGAGCAGGTCATCGATCGACAAGGGATTGTCAGCCTCATCTTCCCCAGCTTTAAAAGAAAAACAGCAAAATAAATGTCACCTCAGAACTGCATCAAACACCAGTTTGTTTTATAACGACGGATTTGTTGTAGCAACTGTGCTCTAATGAAGTGTACGGTATATGGAGAAATACCTTTTGTCTGTCTGGTGATTTAAAAATTCACTGTGTAATTAGAATCGTGTGTTACTTTATTGTTGACCCATTAATAGGCTAATAAACTGGTTTAACTGGTTCTACGTGTATTCTCCAGGTTACTATGTATACTTCTCACAACTAGCTACTATACAGTAACCAGTAGTGGAAGAGGTATTGAGATTCTTTATCTATGTAAAAGAAGAAAACCTTTGTTAAAAAATGCTCTGTTTCAAGTGTAAGTCCTGAATTCAAAATAATACTTAGGTGAAAGTAGTATAATCAGAAAAACTGAGTTAATATACTCCATCACCAACAATAACAATACACACACTACTTTTTAAAATGAACATGATATTGGAGTATTTACAGGACACAGGAGAGAGACTCGTAGACTGGTGGTGGCGATCTCACTCTCTGGATCAGCTGTTAATTTCTCTTTGACTGCAAGAAAAAAAAACAAAAACACAAAAATTAAATACAAGAATTATGACTGTTGAATCAAAGTGTGTAATATGTTCATTTGTTAAACAGGATCCCAAACTCCCCCAGAAATAATTCTTGGTCAGTACACACAGATACAACAGTGTAAAGAGAAACGTCAGACTTGTATAACTTGACATAATACGGTAAAACCAATATATAAATATACCATAGAGGAAAATGTTTTATGTGTATGCAAGAACTGTTGTGGAACAAGCAAACTAACTTTTCCAGGAAATCTTTTGGGAACTTTGCAGAACTTAGTTCCTTTTTTTAGAGTCCTTAGTTTATTTCCCAGGACTTTCAATTTGTTGTGACTGTGGTCAAACAGGCCACAGAAAATGCACAGGAGTTACTATATGAAAGAAGTTATTTTTTGTTATTCCTACTCCCTAACAGATGTAGTATCTACACATGTTCTTACTAAAAATAAAGAGGCAACTTACTCAGAGCTCTCGAGTGGTCAGGGTTCCTAATTCCTTTGGCCCGTAGTCTTTGCAACAACACTGCAGACGACTGCTGTCTTACCAGATAAACAGCCATGGAGAAACTCTGACAAAGTGAGCAAAAACAAGTTACACTGAGATGACGTATATCCTCTTTAATGAGTAGTGAGAAATTGGTTCATTAAGCTTAGCCTGGATCTTCTTACCCTCCCAATTTCTGAAGTCCATGACACCACAATTGTGTTGGGGACTGTGGTGGACAGTCGGACTAGAGAGGTTATGTTGATGGGGCGACTGGGCCTTTTTGGTTCAACTCCATTTTTGGTTGGAGGAAGATATCCCTGCAGACAAAACATCAAACATCAGTGACCTCAATTCTCAGTAACTCGTGTTGTGATACACAGATATTGTGACGAGATAGACTGATAAACTGTCTGGACTCACCGGGAGATTACACGGTTTGCCGTTCACCTTCACACACAGATTAGGGGGGAAATGATCCTCCTGGGGACAGCTTGTCTCTGATAAACAAAATCTGAAAATAAAGAAGGCGCATTACGTAAGCGGTGAGACCTAATGTTGAGGGACAAATCTCAAAAAGCAATTTGTTTCTGTAAAGTTGCCACTTTCACAAAAAAGGTTGGCTTGCTTGCTTATTTTACCATTTCAGTTGTGTCAAGTACAGCCACCTCCATCTATGATATAGGAGAGCACCTCTTAAAGGATGGCATTCATCCATACAGTGAGTATTTAATTCTGCAACTAAGAAGAATGTCAGTTTTCTTTATGTCATTTGGTATTTCTTCGCAAGTAAAACAATGCCAACAAAGTGTCTGTTTAGTTTGATTATTTTATGTATGGTCTTAAAGCAAGTTAAGGGACACAGTTGCTTGCCTGTAAATTATCATAAACTATACTCTTGGAGTTTAACTGCAAGCAAATTTTTAAGTGTGTGGGTGCAAATGACACCAATGCTTTGAATCAAGTTTTTGCCAATACAGCACTTTGCCTGTATTGTTCAGTATTATTATAATAAAAATATTATTTATCTGTTCTCATTGTAACTAATCTAGATTCCTGTCTTTGTCATAATCATCACTAATAACTCTACCTTAATAAATAACTTAAGTTAAAGTTTAATATTGGGTGAAGGTCTTATGTCTGAATCTGAAAGTCAGACTGAAACCTTAAAAAGAGAGACTGAAATTACAATATGTACACAGGTGACATGGCTACTACTGGTCAAAACACAGACCCACTACTCACTATTTCTTGGTTAATAGAGAAAGTTATGCTCTTAAGAAAAGTATGTTTGACATACCTTAATTGGACTTGAACAGCAAAGTCACATTTGGTCCCAGATATGTCCCTAAAGAATAAAACAAGAAGTCATTTCAGGCTGGTCAACACAATTTAATAACAACAACTTAATAACAAATTATTCGTACTGCCTGCTGTGTTAGGACAATACCTGCTTTCTGAATCATGTAAACAGTACAAAGAAAATGGTTTGGTAGTTACAATGCTCTCACAGTATTATTTCTTCTCCCCTCTCATCTCTTACCAAAAAGTTTCTCACTTACATGGAGCTGCTGATCTGTTGAACTTGCTGTGGTGTTAATGCAAAAGCATAACATGCTTCCTGGAACCGCTGACTGTTGTCTGAGGCTACAGGAAAAAAAAGACACCAGGAACAGAACATGATAGTCAGAGAGGGAACCTATAGAAGTCACAAGGCACTAATCAACTCATACTGAACTTTAACTGAGTCATGGTTCAGGTATCCGTGGTCACAATACTTCATCAGTATGTAGAAGAGGAAGAAGTGTCATCACTTCACACAGAGCTGAGCAGGTAGCGATGAACTCACCCAGGCTGGTTGGCTTAATGAGCTCATCCAGAACGTCGTAGAATGGCAATCTCTGGAGCTTGACATCTGGGTGTACAGGGTGCAGGGCAGAGGGGAGGTGAGGCAGACTTAGCTCATGCTTAGGCCCAAGTAAAGAAACAGGCAGCAGAGGCGATGGGGAGCCGTGGCTGTCAAATCCCAGCTGGGCAAGGCTAGCAGGCAGGCTAGAGGCAGAATGAACACCGGGCAGAGCCAGGTCCACTGGCGAAACCATTTTGGTTGGGAAGCGCCGTCTGTAGAGCTCTTTGATCTTCATCTGCACTGCAGGACTGCAACCGGCCTTGAGTAGGTGGAGAGCTTTGGTCAAAAGTTCGTGTTTGCGCCCGTGCTTATTCCGTCCTGCATATCCCAACAACACTTGGAGCTCCGAAACTCGAAGGCTCATTACCATTTGCTGGTAGGAAATAAAGAGTGGGGAGAATGAGCTATTATTCTCTGAAAAACATAACTTCCTATTCTGATGTAAAGAAACAGGTTTCTTTTAATTTAAAACATTACAAAAGCGTGCCTGACTTTCTTCTGTACGTCATTAAAATCCTTTACTAGGTTGCAAGTCGCCCACACCCATAATATTTAATTTTTGAGACATGCTTGGAGCAGGAAGATTAATATAATTTCCTTGGCCTTCGTCCGGCTTGTATCTCAATGAAAGATTAACATCAAGAGCTTCATCATACAGTATATTCAACAAACACAGTCACTCTGAGATGACTTTGGCAGAGATGGCCTTTTGGCGAGAAGTAACAACAGCACATGTCTTATAATCAAACAGCTTTTCAAAGCTTTCATCCATAAAGCATCGCCACATGCTGCAAGTGATAATACAGGGTGTGGACTCAATAACATGAGTGTCTGTACTAAATAATGAAATTCAATATCTCAGAGAACTTTTCTTGAGACAGTGTCAGAGAGGTGTTAATTCAATTTCTGAGAAAGTGATTTGCGATGTTCTATTAGAGTACATTACACTGTGCAGTGATCCTGTTATTTTGTTGTTGGAGAATGTCAAAATAATAGAAGCATCTAATAACATAGTACAATCGAATGACACTGTTTTTTCATTCTCAGCAAAGTACAGTGTAATGCAGTCTGATAAAGCAACATCACAAACCTTATAAATGAACAAAGCCTTGGATCAACATCTCTGTGACACAAAGGCAATAAAAACAACACATTTTAATCCCAACAAAAGCAGCGTTTCTGCTGCATTATGTTACATCATACTGCACATGTACTCATGCCCTTCTGTCCACCTAATGTATGCTAATCTCTTATGAATAACTAATGAAACATTTAATGTTTGCAGTAAAAAGACGACCAGCAAATAGGAAGTGCAAATGTAACTGGCAATCCGCTTTATTAGTTTCTATAAACATCCTGATGACACTTGATATCTGGCCTGTTATTAAAATGTAGTGTCACATACCAAGTGATACATTTAGATGTAGTTAATAAATGAGCTAAACTTTGATGAGCATATGTAAAGTGGCTTTTGCACTGTGTAAAATACAGCTCATAGGATGAGACAAAGTAGGAGTGTCAACAGTGCAGAGATTTGTTTAGGAAGTGAGCAGATCAATATAAAAGCGTTTCACAAAGAGTGTTTTCTGTCAATTAATAATTAATTACCAACATTAAGAGAGCAGAAGGTGGGGAGGAGACAGCGTAGAGTTAGCATAAACTAGCTAACAGCGCCTGTATGATGCCGGTATAATCTGCCTTCAAGAAAACCTAATGTTGCAATATTTACTTTATGTCATGTGTTTGAACAACAATCGCCAACATGAGTTACATTACAATAAACCACACTGTGGATAGTGAATATATTTCGTGGACAACCGTCACATCAAATCAGAAATAACGCTAATGGAAGCTAAACTGCGCTTGTCTTCCAGGGAATAGACAGAGCCCAATTTCAAACAGACATTGCGGTCCGCCCGGTGAACTACTGGTAATGTCAGGTGGCTAACACTACAGTGCCGTTAGGAATTGAACGTTGACATGAATATGGTTTTCATAGGTCACTAAAAGCGATATCTGGCCTTATCTGTAGGTGAGCCGCACAGCAGAGGCAGCCTAACGGAACGTCGGCAACAATAACAAAGCTAATGCTAGCGAGCTAGCCAGCCAGCTAACAGTTAGTCTGGCCTCCACTGCTCTGCTGTTTTGGTATTAAATGCTTTGATAACACATTCATCGGGTCACTACTGCCAAGTAACAATGGTGCTAAGGTCTGAAATTCAAATCTCACTGTGTGAAACGTCTATTTGTCAAGCTAATGTAGGGACTCGCTTTACCTTCAGTTCCGCACTCTCCGCCATCTTGTTACATTAGGTGCGCATGCGCAACAGCCATCCTCAAGGGACAGAGCAGATTCAAAATTGTGTCGTCTCTTCGCTGGAGGCAGCAGGGGGCGCTGCAGCAACACAGAAAACTACACAATGGAAGTCAAGGGTGCTTTACTAGTACTACCTAGTGCCTACCACTGAAACAGCATTTAATTTATTTGAGGAATTTGTTCTGTTCATATAAAAATACACAAAAATAAAACTGAGTGGTTAAGTAGACAGGAAAGAGGGACTAATTATCCAGGGCCAGGAATGAGTCCTAAAACCTGGCAATGAGTTAGCATTTTGCCACACACATTTCCTTCGTGTCAAAGTCGATAGGTTTTTTGAATGGGTATTTGGTTAGATGCCTGAAATCAGGTCTGTAGTTAACACAAGCTTAAGAGACTTTCACATTTTGTCCTACGACTTAAAATACGTCAGTAAATATCGCACTCATGAACTTTGAAGCTTCTACTTGTCTTAAAAATGGCGGTTGCTAACAAGTCGCTAAGTTAGGCTAAAGAATGTCATCATGCTGAGCCATGCAGAACATGGCTTTACATTCTTGTTATGGTGGTGGCTTTAGGTCATGCGACCTTAGTGTAGTTTAGCGTTAGCTTTTTACTAATGGCGATTACATTTAGGCTTCAGTAATCATAAAATTGGAGTTCATTTTTAAAGAGATTATCTTGCTGAACAAAATGTGTAAATGTTTGTTTGCCACTGAGTTTATTTTTGGCAATAATCCAAAAATCCAATGGAAAAATCCCATAGGCTGTTTGATGAGGGAACCAGTGTAATGCTAACTTCTGCATCGGCCTATAGTACGTAAACATAAAGATTATCCCTGGAGGGGAGCCCTCGAGAAGTCTACAATGAAAAGTCTGGTTTTGTTTGCAATTCTTTATTTTGAGGTAGATAGCGCTCTAACTAAATTAAAATTAGGTGAATAAATCGGTTGAAAGATCAAACTTTGTGTAAAAAATTGTGCAAGTTGTCTGAGGCCCCTCTCACCCCTTTAGGGCACAAAATATTTTAGTCCGCCCTGCACAAGGATTTGTGTCTAAATGCAGCAAATGAGTGACTGCTTCCCTGCTGAAGCACAAACATTTTAATCATGTCTTTCTCCAAGACTGGCAACTCAGGTACCAAAAAAGAAAAAGAAGAATTTGTGAATAAATAGGTGAATAAATAAATAAATGAAACAGAGGAGACTCGTTTCGCATAGGGCCCAGAATTTGCTACGCCCCTGTAGGTAGGCTCCAGATTAAAAAATTATGTGTGTGTTTTTAAATGTGGTTATATTCTATCTTATCTCGAGCTGTAACGATTAATCGCTAAGGCCTATTTGATGAGTTGATTGACAGAAAATGAATGGCCAAATATTTTGAGAACCAGTTAATCATTTACATAATTTACCAAGCACAAATTGCAAATATTTACTGGTTCACTAACGTGAGTATTATATCTTTCTCTGTTTTATATAACTGAATATTAAATACAGGTTATTTGCGTTTTGGGGTTGTTGATGCGAAAAAAACTACAACTTATAGATGTCATCTCAGGATCTGGGAACTCTGACATTCTCTCGTCTAAACAATCTCTCAATTAATCAGATAAATATTAATCAATATAATCATTGGTTGTATTTTTTCGCTTGGTACTGCCTGATTTAAGGTGTTTTCTTGTGGATATTTTCTTTTTTTTCTGCGCCAATCAAACGTCTATCATTTGCCTCAGTAATCACATGAAGGTGAAAGTTGCACATAAATTCAAAGACTGAAATTCACTGCTAAAGATAAATGTCTAAAACTAAAAGAGAACTATTTTTGACAACACTGAGAGCAAGAACATGTATTTCTTTTAATAAAATTGTTTATTCATTAGCGATGAAAACAAATATTACATGAACAAATAGGCTACTCTTAATAGAATATGTCGCTACTTACATGTTCGCGGGTGTGTACTAATGTAGCCTACTAACTTCTGTGTTTTGTAAGTCTTCAGAAACAAACAATAGGCATGGTTTGACCGCTACAAATCATTATATTGTAGGCCTATTTCAATGCACAAGCTTTTTTTAATGGTAAGTCCCATCATCTGTTTAAAGTGCATAACACCCAAAGGAAGCTGTTGGCCTACAAAGAAGAACACAGCAAAAGTAGTAGGCTAACTCACAATACTGAGAGGATAAGGAGCAATGAATTGGCTAGTCAAAGCTGCTATTATTGACAACGCAAAAATAAGGAAATAACAACCTATAACTATTACAAGATACATACATTGTCATTGCACTTTGCCACAAATAATATCAATGGTATCATTTCAGTAAAACAAATTACACTGTATGCCAGGTGGTTACATAAATGCTGAGGGTGGAGATACACATTTTAAAATATTACAAGTACAAGTTCATTCAACTTGATTCCTCGGAGATTTTTTTAAATATATTTTGACAGAAGCTGTAGATGTGTCCTTTAGTTTTTTTTCTGTCATATAAATGTGTTGTGATGTGACTCAGGGTGGGAGCAGAGGAGATTTGAAGGTGCAGGATCCGCTGCAGTGGCGAGGAGTCAACATCTTACACGAGAAATGGTGTAAAGCGTCGTGAGCTTCTATGAAGAAGGAGATAAAACAATCAATAGTGTACGTGCACGTGAGGGTATATCGATCTTATTGAGCTTTATATTAAGGTGCAACACATAATATATGCATTTGCATCAGGCATGTTTGAGGTACACTCAATAATAGGATTAATTGAGTCGAGGCAATGCTGCAAAAAAGAGGTGTTGAATGTGTGATAGTTAATTGTCTCTATGAGCCTATGGGTGCAGGAATATAATCATCATCATCACCCAGGCTGCTTTTACAACAATTACTTTTAATTTCTGCTAAACTGCATAACAAGTTTCTCTTTTTTGGTGCAGCTCGTTGCATAAAGCTTCTAAAACCGGATGACATAAAGACGCAGATGCTCACTAACCCTAGGTATAAAATCTCAAAAACAAATGTCATGTTTTATTTGTCATTTCCACTCGGCCTGTATGTTATAGGTCCATGTCTTTATTTAATTAACATGTGGAAATGAACAGTTTGATCACAACTTAAGTGTGAGAAAATCCAGCAAGTGTTAAGTGCAAGTGATTCACGTGAATATAACAGGGCACTTTGCGTATCAAAACAGTAACTGAGAGCCCACAGACAGCCCACGCAGATCCCTGGTATCCTGTATACACAGAGCATTTTGAGCATATAGGCTGTCATCAATCACGTCGGCAAACACGCCACAGTAAATCTGTAAATCCCCGCTGCTGTATCCGCTGCCTCTGCTTTATTTCTCTCACCTCTGACGATGTGGAGCTGCTGAACCATCTCCTCCCTATAGGAAAGCTCCCTCTTCATCTGATCCTGAAAATTATCTGAGGAACAAATGGCAGGCACAGATTCGAGTCAGTGATGTGGTGGGTGAGCCCCCATTTAAACCAAAAAAACAAACAAACATACAAATAAAGCAAACAAACACCACGACAATCAATAAAAACCTAATTTTACGCACACAAAAAGCTTTAATTTAGCCAGTTGGACCCCGAAAATACTGCAAATTATACACGTTTGCTGGTCTGACATTTGTTTTAAATATTCACATTAACATATAAAAAATAACAAAGGGTATATGAGCTTAGTTGGATGAAATCCTCCCTATAAATTCTTAATTTTAGTAGATTGATAACACTGATAACATTACACAGGTCCAGTCCGACGGTTAACCAGCCTCTAGAGGGCGCTACTCTCAAGATAAAGCGACAATCAAGGGACAAACTGCAAGGCTCATAATTGCAGCAAACACTGGTGTGAAAATACTTACATTTATGTTTTATAGTGAAGATTAGAGATTAGCATGGTTAAGATAATTACTTGTAAATAAATAATACTTTGTATAAATTACAGTCTCATCGCTGGGTTTCAGAAAATTTGGATGAACGCAGCTCCAAGAGTTTAAATTATGAAGTGTAAATGGAAAAGCAGTTTGCAAAAGTACTCTGATCCTCTTTTATTTAAGCTAAACTTCCTAATAAAAGTCTAAATATGTTTTTTTGTCAGGACCTTTTTGAGACATATTTGTTGATGTTGTAATCAACATGCTTTCGCCAGTATTATAATTGTGTCTTGTTTGCACACTAAGATTAGACTTTATCATTTAACACACCTCAGTCTCTTCAGAGTGAATCAAGTGGAATAAAAATGTGGAATTAATGTAGAATAAAGGCATTTTCACCAAGTGTCCAATGCTGTCTTGCACCTGATTATGCTCTGTGTAAATCAAATTCCCAATAGTTGGATCCAAATATGCATGTGTAAAGAAAAATGTTCTTGTGTATTCAACTTAAATCCACCACACAGGTTTTCGTAATCACCGGGAACTGATATCACACTGTTAGAAAGTGAGGGAACAATAATATCCAGAACCCCCAAATACATATGAAGTGAATTTATGGATAATTTTTAAATTTCTAAGACATCCCTCTTTGTTTGATATGTGTAAAGTTGCACAAAGGTGACGCAAATCCTTTCAAACAAGTCATATTTGAGATATTTTTGCTGGTAAAATTATCCCATAAACTGTAAGCGTATGATGTTTATTTACACCCCAAACTGATGAATCTGGATTACATGCACTGGCCTAGTAATGTCACCTATTTTACTTAGATTTAGACTTTCTATACCTTTGTACAACATGACGGGGTCCTTTGTTTTTTTTCCTGTCTGTACATCTGAGATTTTAGTTCAGTTAAATGTTACACTAGACTTCTGTTGATTTCTTTTTTTCCACTGCTCTGGTGCAGCAGTTCTGTGCAGTGCATCCAGTCTCCATTTTAATGAGATTCTCAGATGGCTTTTTTAGCAAAACAGAGTGTGAAAGGAGTTGTTTTCAAGCATTTTGGAGAGAAGGTGTTACAGAGTTATTGTCAGGTAAAAATGCTGCAGCGGTCAGAGTGTGAGTGGTGTTTTTGTCCTGCAATTCACCTGAGTTCACCTGCTTCTCCTGGACTCAGATGCATTTTCACATTAAGAATTATGATCTTTACAGCCCCAGTGAGGAGTTTTTTTTAAGTAAAGTCATATAAGCTGTGCATATATAAGTGATGTACTGAATGTATGCATGCAGAAGGAAATTTTTGTCACATATTTAACTGCGTTGCCATTCAGAGAAGCTTAACACCAATTCTGATATTTAGTTAAACTGACATTCTCTTCAGCTATGGCATGAACACCCCCCCTCCCTTTTTTACGTTAACCTTTTTTACATTTGTGTGTCCATATTTACTTCAAACATGTATGTGTGCTCACTGAATCAGGGTTTCTGTAAATTAAACTGAGCCCCAAAATATCTGCACTTCCTTTCCTATTTTCAAAAGATGCATGAATGTTTTTGGACAGAAGGTTAAAATCACATCATTGTTAAAAGGGGTTCTGAAAGCATCTCCTCCCAGGGGGAGTGTGCCCCTGAACCACTTAGTATTTCTGGAAGAATGATGCCCTGTAAAAGAATTTTGCTCCACAGAGAAGAGCACATGCATGCCACAGCTGAGGTGGGTTTTGGTCATGGCATGCCAAGGGTTCATGTTTTGGCCCGAATCACAAAAGTGACAGAAGAGCAACACTTAACATGCACCAGAAAGACTTCTGAGTCTCTCTCTCGCCAATCAACTGATGTGGTGATAAAAACCAAATGAAATAGTGGGTGGGGGGAAAAAAGCACTGTGGCAGAATTTAGCTTACCTTTCAAGTTTTGAAATTCACGTTCCAGCTTTTTCCTCAGCTCAACTTGCTCTAAGAGCTGCTTCTGTAGTTCTTCTAAAAAAAGCAGACAAAAATAGAGGACGTTGGAGGAGGACAGGTACAGCAGGCTTTTGCATCATCTTCCTTCTAGGACAGTTTTCTATTTTTAATGACAGTGATGAGGACACCATCATCATTTACAGTCACTATTCAGAGCAGGTCTTCCTGGGCCTGCAGTAAAAAAAAAAAAGTTGTCTTTATATATATATATATATATATATATATATATATATATATATATATATATATATATATATATATATATATATTTTGGGACACATGAGAAAGAATTTCCCTTAAGGTAAAACATAGAAATAAAAATAACTGGAGGAATTGTCCAATTTTCTTTAAATTCAGTAAAAATGTCTTAATTATTATAAAGTCTAAATTTATAATAATAATGATAATAATGTTTTTAAGAGGCTTATTATCTGCCAATTATTTTATCTAACAGTAAGACATGGTCTTACCTTTTGCCAGACTTTCTATGGCTCTTTGTGTTGGCAGAGCTCTGGCTGGCGCGTCCTCGCCTGAATGCACAGAAAATAAATTATATTTTCCTATCTGCAATAAAGTAGACCCATTTTTTTGTAATTTTTTTAAAAAAAAGTTTTTAACAGAGGAAAATAAATCCTAATCGCTGACCTCGGTGTAACTTACCCTCATCCGGCTCTCGCTGGGTCTCCTCGCTGCTTTGTTCATTAAAAGATTTCGTTTCGATCTCCTCCACTGTAGAAGACGGCTCCTCTTTACTTGCACTCTCATCTTAAGAGAAAATAAATCGATGTAACGTTTACCCCCTTTTCTTTTTTCTTTTCTTTTTTTTCCTTAAAGCGAAATGCTTTTACAAAAGCATAAAAAAATGTCTAACCATTTGTTGTAAGTACTCCAGTCTGGTAATTCGCAGGTCTGAACTGATACGGACTGCTCCTTTGTTGCAGCTCACCCCTCTCCGGTGTGTACACCTAAAGAAAACACAATCACCACTTCTTTGAGCTCTTAAAAATTACAAGAGGCTTTGTAGAATAATTATAAACAATTAAAATAAATTCTAAAAATAATAATTAAAAATATACTTAATGCTGAAGTGTATATATTTTTATTTAAAGGGTTGATTTATATTTTTTCCTAAATGTTGTGAACATGCTGTTTGTTGCTACTGTTACACTGGTTAAACATAAAAGACACATTTCCCCACAATAACACACAGATTTATCTGTTTTAAAAAAATACACACAAGTCAAGGAAAGAAACCCACTTGCAGGAAACTTTTAGAGAAATATTACAGCTTGTATTTATCGCCACTGTTTCTCACTTATAAGTCACTCACTTCAGTGAAAGACGCAGCTATGAGGGTTTCTGATAAGTGCTTGTTCTGCAGTTCTCTGTCAGAGGACTGGGCCACGTGCACGCTCATTTTCTGGGAGTCAACCACACTGCTCTCCTGCAGGCTCTTGGAGTCTGAGTCGTTTGGGGAAACAGTGTGAGCCAAGCCGGGAGGAGTCCGGGGACACACCGAGGACAGAGGCCGGCAGCCCTCCTCCTCCTCTGGTGTTTTATTTGTCTCCACATCCACGTCCGGGTCGCCGTCGCTGTCCACGCAGGGGGACATGGAGCGGTAACTTGAGCTCTCACTTAAAAAATCGGGCGATAAATAGCCGGTGCGACACCCGTTGTACGCGCCTCTGTTGCCGTACAGCTTGGCGATGCAGTCGGCGTCTTTAATGACGGGTCTGAACGCGGAGACGTAGCTGATTTTCCGGGGCGCGAGGGTTATCCCCTCCAGCGGCCTCGCCTCGTCTCCTGACTTGTCGTCTTCGTTACGCGTGGACTGAGTGCTGGAGCACCGGTCGTTTTCAACCATGCTGTCTTTGGATGTGTTGGTGCTGCGGTCGCTGTGCTCAGATATGTCCATGTCAGTCTGTCTGGGGGGACACAGCAGCTCTGGTGGGGGTTTGTGCTGAGTCTGGGGGTACGGAGACATGGGCAGCGCGCCCGCCGCGGGCCAGAACATGGGGAAGGAGTGGTAGGCGCTGTCCTTGGTACCAGGCCACAGGACACCCGGGAGGCCCGCTTTGCTCTGCTCTCCCATCATACTGTCGTCTTTCTTCTGGCACAGGCCGAAAGCTGGGAAGCCGTACGGATGAGGGAAGAGCGGCGGTGGGATCTTCTGCAGCATCCCAAAACCTTTACTGGGCACCGGGATGACCGGGTAGCTGCGTGTGCTCGTCATGCCGCCCCGGTTGTCCTCGCAGCTGAGGATTTTTGCAGGGATCTCGGGTGAGTCTCGGGGACGGTTGTGTGATTTTAAGGAAGATCCATGATCTGACCCGCTGCCTGGCAGCGTCCTCTTGCGACTGCCCCCATTGAACATGGCCTTCACATCTTCCCATGCGTGTTGAATATCTACCGCAGTGCCTTTATCTGATAATTTCAGATGCCGCCTCCAAGAATTAAAATTAGCTGCATCTGGTTGCGTGTACTTGGACTCTGGCGTGCGATGTGAATGAAATATGAATTTATTTGGAGAAAAATACATGTTGCAATAGGAGCACTTGATGCACTTGGCCCTGGAGCTGTTGTATCTGGCCGGGATGAAGTTGCCTCGACTCCCCCACGCGCATTCGTGGGAAACATCAAAAGCAAAATTTTCTGGAAGTTTAGGCGGCGCATGAGCTCCCAGGAACGACTTACAAAGTCTCTCGGCCTCCCGTTTAGTGATCATCCCGCAGCGCCTGGAGGAGATCGGCATCGCACCGGCTCTCCGCAGGATCTCCAGCTGGACAGGGGTGCACTGGACGCAGGTGATCCCCAGCGCCACGCGTCGATTGTGTATCTCGTTATAGCTGTAAGTCTTCAGCAGCGTGTTAGATATCTGTGCAAGGCAAAGTCTCTCCTGGCCATCTATCACCAAAGACACGATCGGTATTCCGTACAGCACCGTCTCCCCGACCTGGTTGGGCTTCAGGTTCTTGGTGCTCGGGTAGGAAAGTTCTTGTTTGGAGCTTGGCGAGGAGCTGGAGTCTCGTCCCGCAGGTATGGAGTCCATCCTTGTAGGCCTGGAGGCTGCGGGGGCGACGTTTGACATTAAAATGTGAGATGTGGTCAAAGTAAAAACAGCTTCAAATAGAGCTTTGTAATAATCATTTAATGGAGGCTGATAGCAGATAGCTCAATCTGATAAAAAGAAAAAGGGTGTGCATGCATTTACAGGCCTTTATCTTTTTTTAAAATAAAGTTGCATGGAGGTGATTTTTTATTTTTAGACTAATCACCAAGAATAAAAACAGACCCTGAATAAGAAATATGATTGTAATATGTCGAATGGCGATTGATATAGTACTTAAAACTCTGTTAACATCACGCCTAAATTCTAAATAAGTCCATCTTATAATTCCAACAAACTGTGCGTAAAAACGTTTTAATAGAAGGACTTAAGTCATGACACAAACACAGACTGCACTACTGTCGAAATCAGTTTCCCAAACTCACCTTCAATGTCCGCGCAGCTCCCCTCCGTCGTGAATGAGAAAGCTGTGATCAAGTGAAAGTCGGAGCGATCACAAGTCTATAGTCTGAGTTGGAGGATGTAAAGGTGTTTGCTTTAGGAGTGGGACGCAGTTGTCCGTGCAGCACCGCCTCCCTCCTGCTCACTGTGCCTCCTCTCTCTCTGCTCCGCTGTCGGTGTGTGCGGATGGTTTGTGTTGCGCCACAAGCAGCAGCAGCAGCAGCAGCAGCGTCCACATGGCAGGCAGACTGTAGTAGGTACAGCCCCCTCTACGACACACACAGCAATCAAGTGACGGCAAAACTTATGGCGAGGCACTCCCACTCACACACACACACACACACACACACAGTCTGCATTAACTATGGATTCATGACCAATGAAGATGGTTTGGAGTGTTTGGTCTTATAGCAGCCTGCAGGTCTGCACATATGGACACAGTGTTGTCTATCATCAAATAATAAAACTAACTAAAGACGTTGTTAAATGCAGCCTATATGTTTAAATACACTCTGAATTATTTAAATGCATTAATCTTTCATTACTCCGCAGCCTATTGTGTCCAACATAATGCATTTAATTAATTCTTTTGCATTTAAAAAAACGCAATGTTCCTGACATTATGCACGGAGGAGGCTGCAGTGGGATTTGGCATTCCGCTAAAAAAACAGCAGGGACCCACCGACACATTGTTGTGTGCATGAAGTCAGGGCCCGCTGGTGAATACGGCGTGCAGGCCTTCAACATGTGCCGAGTTCCCACGGATTCATCGCTTACAAGCTACACCTCGCCTACATGCGTTTTGACAATAAGCAGCTGCTCCAAAGGTCACCGTGTGATCTGCGCTCAGATTTTTTTTTCTCGAGCTGAAAGGAAGAAAAAGGATCAGACAGAGGAACAATGTCTCGCGCCATAAGCGACGGACGTTTAACTTTTTAAAGTCAATAAAGCTTTGGGTGAAGCGTTTTCATCTGGCAGCACGCGCGGCGCCCAGCGCTGATGTAATATTGATGAAGGTAACAGGACACGTTCCTGTTGGTCCTATTGACTTCAGTGGGACTGAGCTAATGACAATTTGTCCATAATTATTCAGTCATTTCGAGAGAGGAAGATGTTTGAAAACAGGCGGCACCCGGCGCGTAATTTGGAAATAATAATAATAATATGTCTGGTTTATTAAAGCAATAATTTGATCCTAAATGCAAAAATATCATCATGGTTTTTTTTGTCACATGGTATTTAAAAATGAAAATGTGAAACCTTTATTTTTTCTTCAGCTGAAATATAATAAATATAATAAAAAATGATTACAAAATGATACTTTTACCATATATATATATATATATATATATATATATATATATATATATATACCGCTGATTTATTTTCCTGTTGGATTAAACATCTTAGATCAATGTCAGAAACATGCAGTAAAATCTAAATATGAAAATGCATTTTGCTTGAGAGCAGAAGTCCATGTCAGTGAACAGACGGTGGTCCCACTTGAGGCGTCTCCTCACGTCAAAAGCGCAAATTCAAATCGAGCAGCCATCTCCTCCATCTGCCTATCCATCGATTATTGAACGGGTATGGCCTGTTACACCTCGACTGTCATCAACACCAACATCTTAATTAAAAGTCATTGTTGCCTTAAGATAAATCCAAAGCTTTATTGACAGTGTGAACAACTCCAACTGGAGTAACCCGAAATGCCTTTTCAACCAAAGAGAGTGCAAATAAACCCTTAAAATTCAGATTCCAACTAAATGCAACATTCACAGACCCACTCAGTGAAGTAGTGTACTATGACTGCCTGCATAAGGAAATGAGAAAAGTAACCCAAAAAGTCAGTGAGGTCATTATCAGGCTTGTGCTTCCTCTACCTTTTTTTGTGCAAGAGAGAACAGCTCATTTAAAAGTGTGTCTGCATTAATCACAGTGCTGCATCAAAGTATGATAATCACCTGAACACTCTATTAAAATAAAAGTGCCAGCCCAGGGGAAATCTTACCTTACTCTTTAATTGTTTTGAGGCTTTGATAGGCTTTTTAATCTAAGATTAATTTATGCATTCTTAAATAACTCTACATATGATTAATAAGCTTGAAAATTAAAAGGAGACTGAAGCAATTATAACAAGTGGTTGGTCATCACCTCATTAGATGGTATTAGAAAGATGCAGTTTGTGTGTGAGTGTGTGTGAGTGTGAGTGTGTGTGTGTGTGTGTGTGTGTGTGTGTGTGTGTGTGTGTGTGTGTGTGAGAGAGAGAGAGAGAGAGAGAGAGGGAGAGAGAGTGTGTGTGTGTGTGTGTTTGCCTGATTGGGTATCACAAAAATTAACAGTGGAAGGGTAAGAGTGGAGCAGAATGTGGAGAGACTGTTTGAAGACAATCACAGGAAAAAGTGCTGCTGGCTAATTATTCTGGATCTTTCTAATCTGCTCTCTATGACTGGATGAGTCACAGTCGTTTATTAGAAACTTGATGTGATACATGACTTATTCCAACTGACCTACTGTCAGTTATGGCTGCACAGATCCCAATCAAGACTGCTGAAATCATTCACCGCTGACCGCAGTGTTGGTCCTGGCTGGATCCTGAGCTGCAAAGACAACAAAAGAGAAAGATCAGCTGTTTGAGAGGCCACCGGAGAGACGCAGTGAAAACAGTGAGACTTGCTAAATGGTTGCTAATGTGTAAACAAGACATCACTCCTCTCCTGCTCTGATGTTTATTTGTCTCCTAAAAGCCCACCCCTGGGTCCTGACCCCCACATCCTCCACCGCTAAACGGAACATTTCTTCTCGCAGGAGGTGGTGTGCAATATATGTGTGTGTGTGTGTGTGGGTGAAGGAGGGGGGGAGTTGGGGGAGTTCATCACTGCATCAAATGAGGCTGAGCGCAGGGACCCTTTTGTCACAGACAGGGACTCATCTGCCAATGGTGAGCTGTGAGGTCCTAGGGGAAGGCAGGAACAAAGGTGCTAAAAGGCTGTGTGACAATGAGGGTGCTCCGAGGAGAGGCTTCAAGTGTAGGACGCAGGCTGCACGGGACAAGCTGTGCCAATCACTCTGCAATTACTTTTTTGTGTCAATCCAGAGGCCTTGTGTGGGCATTCAGAGACGCAAGGACACGAGCAGCCACGGCAAGGCCCGTGTCTCTCTGCGCTCTGCTTCTTACACAGAGCTGACCCTAAGCTCATCAAGGCATACCTACATGTACAGTAAATCACCTGCTCTTCTGTTGGTTTGAATGTTGAAAAAGCTGACAAGAGAACCTCTGCGAATTCAGCCTCTTTTCACTGTGCTCTCCATACCCATCAGAGAGGAGGATTACATTTTACAGGAAGGATTCACAGGTTTATCTCTTAATTCATAGTAATCTGTGTCGTGAAATGCAACGTGGCATATGCCTGAAGTTGTGTTAAATAAGAATTAGACAAAAGAAATACATACAAGATAAAATCAAGATGAAAAAATACAGAAATATAATTAAAAAGTAAGATGTATAGAATATAAATTGTGCAAGGAATGCAAAGGATGTGGAGGCTTTTTCTTCATCTTGTCATGTCTGGAAAAAAAGCATGAAATTGCAGTGAAGGTATTTAACTTTGATCTGAAATCTGGCAAGTCATGTTTACCACCAGGCCTTGGAGATGTGGCTGAAATCTGTATCAGAATAAAAATATTTTTCTGATGGTGATACATAGGTGTGGATATCAGGGGGACGCAGGGGACATGTCCCCCAAAATATCTCAATGTTTAGAACGTCTGCATTTCTTCCCTTCTGCATAAAAGCATGGAGTAGCAGGGGACTTTTATTTTGACAAAATTAAAGCCATTTATACCATAAATAGACACAGGAAAGGCAAAAAAATGGTGCATAAAAATTGTACCAAATTGGCAGGGGACCTCCTTTTTAAATGTGTCCCCTCCCCAGTGTTGAAACCAAACCTACGTCCTTGTGGTGATACACATCATAACATAAAAGTGCATATGAAATTATCAAGATAGATCAGACAAAACTCTTCAAATATGTAAAATAAAAAATCATTCTGTCAAGATTTAAAGTTCAAGACCTTGGAGACAGTAGTTGACAAAGAAAACCTCACCACAAGGTCCACTGTCAACTTATTTAGTTAATTTTTAATTCCACTTTGCCTCCAATTATTAATTATAACAACAGAGGTTTTTAAAAAATAATAACAGGACATAACGCTATGATAATACCGACTCATCACTTAGCCATATCTACAACAAATAAGCACAATAAACGCCTCTGTGCTGCTAATTCACGACTGCTCTTATACTTAATTGTCATTACACCGACTGCCTCGCCATGTTTATTTAGAGGGTTTAACTTTTGTGTATCAACACTGGATGCTACAGTGTAATAAAGAAAGATGCAGGAATTTGTCTATATCCAACCCCGAGCAGTTTCAATGGTGTAATGAGGAGTCAAGTGAGAATGGGAATTATCGTAATGATAACAAAGGTCTATGCACCATAGCTTGGGGCTATATTGTAGGGCATTACCATAAAGATGCGATGTGCTTGTATTGCAGGGTTTTTGTGAGGGAGCAGGCCAAAGAGATAATAACTATTAGTAGATGACAGTGCTTTGTGGGATTCCAGCTGTGGAGCCCAAATTTCCATACAGATAGAATGGCTCTGGGTGGATGATATGCGTGTGTGGGGGAAGGGCTGGGTGACTCAGTGGACTCATCACACACACACACACACACACACACACACACACATAGTCTGCAAGTGGCAAACCTCAGTGTTGGACTTGGTCCTGGTGTCCCCAGTCAGACTTTGGGGTGAGGTGAGAGCCTCCGGTTTGAACACTCTGCAGGTCTCTGTGGAGGAACTGTCCAGAGTACTGAAACAGCCCGCTGTTACTCTGCTGACAGCTTTCAAAGTCAGGAAGTGCAAATAGCTAGGGCTCCCTATCTCTCTGTGTGTGTGTGTGTGTGTGTGTGTGTGTGTGTGTGTGTGTGTGTGTGTGTGTGTGTGTGTTTGTGTGAGTGTGAACGCAGGACCAGAGATTTCCATCTAGATCACATGCAGGTGAGAGTGTGTGCAACATACTTGTCAGCACCAGGGATTGGGGGGAAACCTTGCCTTACAAACAAGTAAAAGCCCCCTCCCAAAAAGACCTGCCCTCTCAAGGTTACAGACTTTTAAAGCACACGCATCCCAGAAATATAAGGCTTATCCAACATGCATGGGAGTAAAGATGTATCATGTAAAGGAGCTAGAAATTTTGCATTTTGGGAAATATGCTTATCTGCTTTGTCGCTGAGAGTTAGATGAGATTGATACAACTCTCATGTGTGTATAGACAATATGAAGCTACACCCAGCAGCCAGTTACTTTATAGCTTAGCATAAAGACTGTAAAGGAAGACTCTCGATGGACCACTACAACCTGTAGGGTGAAGGTCACATGACCGACAAGGGCAGCAGAGCTTACCTGCATGGTTACTGTTGGCTGCACTAAAAAGACAAAACAACTTTATTTAATTTCATGAGGGTTTTGTTACAAAGGATCTCCAGTATTTCAGTAGGAACTGATATTTGTGTTCCCTCATCGTTATCTGATGTTTTTCTAGCCAGATGTACTAAATAGAGTTTGTGGAAGTCTTTTGATGGGCGACTGATCTAGACAAAGAAGCTCTGGATTTTGTGATAATATATCTGAGTTACAGAACACCTTTTAAAATCTGATTTACTAGAAATTATGTTGGCATAGAGATTCGTGAAGGGTATTTTGGAGGGAGTCTGTAGCTTGTTTCTCTTGTAATCGTTTTCACATGGAGACATTTTGCACTGATTAAGTGAACAATCAAAATATGGTGATAAGAGACTGCTTTGTTAAAACAGAGGTGAATGAATAATAAAATTTGTCAAGTTGATTAACAAAATTTGCATTTTTTTTTTCATTTTGCTCCAAGCAAGGCAACCCCCAAAAAAGAAGCCTATGTTTGGCTGTCTTTGCAGCCTTGCTCTGCTGAAAACTAAAATATTTTTGGCCCTCCATTGCCTGAAAATGCCACATTGTGGTTTTACGAGGAGATAGTCACTCCAGGAAGTCACTGTGCATACACATAATTGTGCATATAAAGATGGACAACAACACAGCTCTATTCCCCCAAGAAGTGCGCCGGACTTTGAAGCCAATTTTAAACAGCGGCAAAACCACGTGACTACAATTTAAGGATCTGCCACATGATGCCATTAGGTCCAAAAAGTTTTTTGAGGGTCACAACCCAACCTAAAATGATGGGAATTATCCGGATTTGATCCAGTTGGTCCGATACCATATTGCAAGATATAGAAGAGCCGCACGATTAAATTATTTGTATCTCCACTCAAGTTAGCGGAGGGCTATACCGGAAATTAGCCACTTGGATGTCAAAGTCTGTCGTGCACTTGCTCTATGGGTCAGTTATGCAGAAGATCTGGAGAATTTTATACCCAGGAAGTTAAAAGTTTTTTGCCGCCATGTGCCGCTTAGCAACTTTCATAGGAACAAAGGAGGCCCCGCCTCCAATGTTGTATCCAGGTCTCTTTCTACATCTATGGTTACCTCCCCAAAAGTAAAGCCAAAACATCTCAGTCGCCCCCTGGTGGCTGGCTGCAGTGTAGATCATAAACACTGCCCCTTCCATGTTAGTGGATGGGACATGGGTCAAACTAAAAGATCAAAGAACACGTCAAATAAATTTCCCAAAGTCATTTGTAGTTATTATCACGCTGATGTATGTTCAAGTGTTCTTTTTTCTTTAAAGTTTAGCTTTCATTAGTTATTTGATCCACTAAAAAGGGCGTCTTATGTCATGATTGGCAACTGTGATTGAGCTTGTGACTGAGTCGGGAGGGTCTACGGGCAGGATCTTGACAACATGGCTCCACTACCCGATCATTACTGTGCAGACTCTCGCTCCAAATGCCGTTACAAGTGCAAGATAGCAGTGCGCGTATCCAGAATATTTCGGCTTCAACTTTGTACAGTGGAAGGAAGTGGAGATGCGTCGTCCATCTTTATAAAGAGACCAAACCAGAAAATGACACACTGTGGTTTTACGAGTGGGAAAGTCACTCCAAGAAGTCACTGTACCCGGCCAAGGATTAGGGCACGGTTACAACATGAGCAAAATGAACACGAAATGTTCACCTACAGTTAGCTTCCATTCAATGCAAGGAGAAGAGCAAATAAAACATCCACTTCCAGTGGCAAATTTGCATATTAGCATCTTTGCATCATGTGGAGTTCAACTTTGGTGAACTTTAACTGGCAAAGTCGCAGCCTCAACCAATAGCAAAGATGTGGGTGGATTAGATATTGATTGTTGCTGTGTCTAAAAAGCCGATAATGTATAATATTGTCTAAGAAAAATAAAAACTGCCCCACATGAGCAATGCTATCTGGCTGGCAGTTAGTCAGGAGACAAGTATGACACATGAGAAAATGGAAAATGTACCAGTAACATCATATTACGAGGTATTTATTAGCAAGCTAGTTAACATTAGCGAGAGAGTTGTCTCGCACTTCTAAGATAACTCTCAACAAAAAAGTGACTGAGAATTTCCCAAAATATCAAACTACTCCTTTAAAGGGTCAAAACTGGAACTGGTTTTCCATAGTAATTAATTAAACTGGTGTTCCCTCTATGTGAACTTGAACAGAGAGTGTGTCATTATGACCCAGAAAGGACACGTAGATGAGAGGATTCAGGGCTGAGTGAGACACAAAAAGTGTGAGATTAGACGGTAACAGTGATGAATTATCTGTGGGAGGAGGTTAGGTTAATAATAGCAGTAGATGTGGTGGTGGAGAATTAAAGTCTGTTGTCTCCTGAGTTCCAGTCAATCCACTGGTGTAAATAAATCCACAAACATCTGTAAACAATGGCGCACATGTTTTCTATTAAACAAACACAGCTGTTTAAAACGGGGCCCTGGAGATCGAACAAGTAAGAGGGCCGGGATCCCGCCACTGAGCAGCAGCTTTTTTTTGGTCGACTTCCAGTGCCAGACATGCTGTGTGCGTTTATGTAAGGGCGAGGCTAACAGAGAGGAGACAAAGATAGTGAGAGCAGAGAGCGTGAGGAAACCAATCACCCTGTAATTATCCCCCTGGTGTGTGAACTGCCCAACTCTCCGTCCTTGATAGATTCACCTGACCCAATAACACAACACACGGCCACAATGGACTGGAGGCAGGATAAAGACAACACCATAGATCAGCCAGGGATCAGCAATGAGACAAAGACCTAACATCTGGGAGCTGCGGTGAAATTAAAGAACTGAAAGACTGAACCAATCCTGTTACAGCTTTCCATTAATAGCCTGGGAGCTGCTTGAGAAACGGCACAAGTGAGGTAATGCGGGATTCAATTTCATTTGATATTAAAGAAACACCCCTTGGCATCTCTCTCCCGCTCTTTTTCATACTCTCTCCCTCTGCTGCTCACACATCACTCTGTTACCTTAGAGTGATGTATTAAGCCATTTAAATTAACAATGAAATGACTTATTCTAATACGCCCGTCCTGAGGAGAGCCTGGGATGCTTGGTGGAGTGGGACATCAACACCACCTCTAAACCTCAGGCTGGGCAGCGATGCATGTCGCTCCTTTCAGATAGCCCAAACAATCTGGCCAGCACTCCATCCAAAAGGCAGGCATTCATATGGTCATTATGATGCGGAGAGGGTGAATAACACCACTGAGCCTGTCATTACTGGACCCCGAAAACTACATCTCCCAAAGACGGGTAAATACATGTCGTTTCTGTGGTGGAATCGAGAGGAAAAGAATCAGTAAATACACCAAAGTCCTATAAAGAAAATTACTTTTTTTTGGGAGTTTGAGGCAGCGAAGCAGAAGCTGCAGTCTTTATGAACTTCAGCAGCAGCTTGTAAAATCTCATATTACTGCATCTCATCCAGTCTATGCCTGATACAGACTTCTAAATCATTCATACTAAGGCCTTGGTCAGCTGAATACAAATGAGGATACAGTGGGTGCCCCATCTGTCCCTGAGGGGGTGTACAGAAATAGATCTGCGAAAAGCACGGTTTGATTGATGCTGCTACACTCTGAATAATGATCGGTTCAGAGGTCAAACTACTTCAGTGGCACGCATTATATCATTAATTACAGACATCAATAAACAATAGGACACTATCCATATGTTTTAAGTGTGCTTATGTCTCCTCTTTTCCCTGCTGGATGATTTCACAATTAGTAACCGTTACACGGTGACCTTAAAAAATACTGGAGAAAAAAAAGACACTCATCAGCTATTGATTGCATTCTCAGAGTATCACAGCAGAAAAATGTGGTGTAGTAATTACACGTGATGAGAGAAGCACATTTCGATCTCACAGTTACATATGCAATTAAAATATTATTCATTACCTCTTAAATAAAAGCCTGGATCTGAAATCCCATTAAATTTGGGATAATTGTGTGTGTTTAATTATAAGCCGTGGCAGGAAGGAAGGAAGGAAGGAAGTTTCGGAGAAAGTAGCAGAATGTGCTGTGACCTAGATAGCGGAGGAGACATTTTGTTTTAAAAGTGACCTTGCTGTGAAACCTCAGCTCAGAATAGCTCAGATAGTTTTCCACGGACTCTCGGTGCACGGACCTATCACTTCAGGTTCTGGTTAAACAGCTTTGAACAGTGAACAGAGCCATCAAGTCCTCACAATTTTTGCTGATAAAAAGCTTATAATCTAAATCAGAATATAGACTGTAATACTTTGACATAGTCAGACTGTTTACAGCTACAAAGACATTCTTTTTTTTTTTTTTTGTACAGCTTTTTTGTACTGCTGGGCTGTCTATACTAGTAAGCGCTGGCCGTTTTTTTTTTCAGCCCAGTTGCCAGAAAAAAATATTGGCAATGTGCAATTCTAAAAACCCTGGATATGTTAAATTTGTATGTTTTAAACATATGATGCAGCTCAGATTAGAGGGGATGGTGGATGGCGTGACACCTAGGTAAGATGGCTTTCAAGCAGCAGACCATAGTTGGAGACCAAGAAAAGCGGGTCTTTGTTGATGAGAATTTGGGACATTTTTAGCTGTAATTGTAGTGACTGAAGCAAGTGTTCTTTAACAGGAGTTTGGGTCACGTCCAGCCAAAATTGCAGTGACAAAAGCAGGTGTTTCTCAACATACAGATTAAACAAACAAAACCCATAAAAAGTTTAAAAATATGATGCATTGTTACACATCAAACTACCTAAAGTATATAATGTAGCTAGATTAGCTTCCTCTCACCCAGCTGCAACAATTAAAATACAACACGTCACACACAAGGCTTTATCATCTGCATAACAGGAACTTTTACTTTTGATACCTGAATGGGACAGTTCACCGTCATATCAAAAATACATATTTTTTCTTTACCTGTAGTGCTATTTATCAGTCTAGATTGTTTTGGTGTGACTTTCTGGGTATTGGAGATAATCAGCCACCTTCTCTGGAATACAGTAGAACTACATGGCACTCGGTTTGTGGTGCTTAAAGCGCCAAAAAAATACATTTGAAACTCAACAGTAATGTCTCTTTCCAGAAATCATGACCTGGTTACTCAAAATAATCCACATACCTTGTTGTAAGCAGTTTCATGTAGGAACTATTTTCTTTCTACCAAACTACACCTGCTAACTGTATTCCCATGCAGAAGGAAGCGTGCATCGTGGACTAGAGGCTCGTACTTGCGACAGTGTGAGATGCAAATATTGCAGCTGAGGTGTAACGTGAGCTAACTCAGTGAAACTTTTGAAATCCTCTTTCCTTCAGTAGGATGGGTTGTGGAGGACCAGTGCAGTTATACGATTGGCGGGTGTAGTTTGGAAGCAAGAACTGCTTACAACAAGGTCTGTGGATTAACTTGAGTAATTATGCCATGTTTTCTGTAAAGAAACATTGCTGTTGAGTTTTTCAAATGTAGTTTTGGGTGCTTTGAGCTCCACAAGCTGAGTGCCATCTAGTTCCATTATATTGAAAAAAAGACAGACATATCTATGGCTGATATTTCCAACACTCTGCAACTCACACCAAAATAATCTAGACTGATAAACAGCACTATGGGTAAGAGGAGAAATATCTGTGTTTGAATTTAGGGGTGAAATGTCCCTTGAATGGGGTATTTTTAAACTGTTGTATTGTTACTTTCACTAAAGTAACAGATCTGACTACTTTCTCTACCACTGCATATTTTTAGATTTGTGCCCACAGATTTGCTGCGGCCTGCATAAGTTCATGTGTAAGCTGTCTGCTGCTGCCCCGGCCCAACATCCCCTGCTGGCTCCCTCAGAGCAGCTTGGCTCGGGCCGGTGGCTTCAACCTGCAGGCAGCCATAGGACAGCCCAAGCGGAGCTGTCTGCCACTCCTGTGCTTCATTAGGAAACAAAATATAAGGTTTCCACTCCATTAGGAATGACTTTAGGAGTGAAAGCACATAAGACGCCGACTCACCTCATCAACAATGCATTGCAATAACGGCTGAGGATGAATGAGAGTGAGCAGAGAGGGGAGAGAGAAAACAGCATTAGCCTGTATACAATGTCTTTACAGCAGAGCGGAAAGGGAAAAAAAAAATCATTAATGCAATAAAATGTGGTCAGATTAATCAAACGCCTCAAACTCTTATGAAAATATTACAGGGAGAGAATTTTCTATTACATCTAATGGTATCTAATCTAATACTGGCAGTTAAAGGCTTGGGCATCTATTTATTGTGAAACACAATTTAGGAAGTTTAAAGGGAAGCAGTGAAGCATGCGTGCCACATAGCCGTCAGGAACATAGGCAGAGATCTTTTATTTTCTTTCCTCCAACTCATAAAAGCTTACCATTAAAGACTGGAGGTCTCTCTGAGTTTGGGGGGTGGGTGGAGGGGGTACACAGGAAAGGCAATATGTAATTAGCGTGTCATAATCAAAATGACCCACTCGGACACTTTATGATCAGCAAGGCAAAATTACTGCACCACTGGTGGCAATCTGTGGGCATGTGTTAACACCATTAACATAATGAAAATACACAAATGTTAATAGCCCGCCTCTTCATACCGACGAGGAGCTGAAGCACAATGTTAATTTCACAGAGCATTTTCACTAACCTGCAGGTTGTGGGGAAACGGCAGGCTGAGAAAACATACAATCTTTTTGTAAATGGCTTGGAAGAAGAAAAAAAAAGAAGAGAGTCTCCTTGTCTCTTAAAACAATCTGCGAAAAGTATCATTCCCCTGCCGCACATCTCCAGTGAGAGACTCTATGGAAGATCTCATTTTCAATTAAAATCTCATTTGCTTGGAAGTTGAAATGAAATCATGTTGTGAATTAGCACATGAATTTACATATTGGGATGGCTGCCAGTGTGCACAGAGACTAATTTACCTTAAAGATTGATTTTTTTTTTTTTAAAGGATCTCTGTGATGGCGTGAGAGCAATGATGCATAAGTGAGATCTGAGGAAACATTTACCAACATCCAGCAGCAATGAAAAACTGGATTGTAAGATGTAACTAGTGAGGAAAAGCCAATTCTGTCTCTGCTGATGCACAGTCGAGGGGCTCCTCTTCAGAGAGGAAAAAGAATGTCTGCAAAGTTACAAATATAAAAAACAAAACAAAAAAAAAAAACACTTCACAAACTTTTGAAACCTTCACAAACATACACTGAAAGATGATAGGTTTACTCTTAATGCCAGCATGAAAATGGATCACTTATAAATGGAAAGGACACGTCGAAGGTTCTCATTCTTTATTATGGATTTACAACATGTATGCACTTCACGATCCGATGAGTGACAAAAAAACATCCAGTGTTTCTGTCATTGTATGCTGAGGAGGAAATATAGTATTGACAAATTACTTCAGTCACTCCTCAGCGCTGACGCTAACCATGGAAGTGCTTGTCCTTGTTGTTTGTTAAGTTTTTAAGATCCCCACCTGCATCTATCTACACTTGATGGTCTAACAGAATACACTCCTTCAATCAGCTATCCACTGAGCCTCGGATAGTCCACAGTAAATTACTTGCTCATTTTGCAAGGCCTTCTCTGACAAAGGGCTACAGCTGTTATTGATTCATTCTTTCAATTAAATAAAGCTTTGCTCTCTCCGCTCCTTGTAAATACCTAGAGACCCCCTATCCAACACAATATCCATTCTTCTTACACTGGTAACATTATCAGTCTGCACGCAAAATTAATTCCCCCACTATTGCTGAAATAACTATAATTGCAAACTACGCAGAGAGAGAAATTGGAAAGGGGTTTTAATATACATTTCCAGGTGTATTCTCCATTTGTTCAAGTCAATAACATTTTTCATTAACATTTGTAATAAAAAAGAAAGAGCAAGTTCTGTCCCCCTGCTCATTTCCTTTTTAATTCAGAGATGAATTCACCGCACACTTTCCAAACTGCTATGTGCTACACTTTCTCATTTAATTTGGTTTAAGACATCCAAATGAGATTAATGTTGGCCATCAACGATAAAACATTTTAATTTACATATTTATCAGTTGAATGAGCCGTGACTCACAATAGGTAAGATGTATTAACATGATTGCATGTTGATGCAACACTTTAACATAATAGAAAATCAATATGTGGATGAAAATGGAGAGCAACTGTAAGAGTGCAGTACTTGTCATTTTAGAAATTTATTGAGTTATTTCTTTGACAGGATAAGTGTTTGTAAGGATGCCTTGAAAATTCCATTTGCTACTTCAAAAGCTGCTCGCTGTTATGTGAACAGATGTATTTTTTTGAGCAGGAGCGAAGAAAAGCAGGGAGACGGTCAGTGTGCAAGGACATTCAGGTGTCTCCACAGACAGGCCAAGAAGAAAGGGAGAGAAGAAGAGAGAGAGAGAGACCCCCGTCTGTCCTCTCGCCTTCATTGTTATCCCACTGACGATCCTGCAGGTGGGCAGAAATCAGTGCGGCTTGGCCTCAGCTGTACTGAGGTCAGCTCTCCGCTCGTCTGTGCTGGAATTATGGGCTAGCCTTTTGCCCGCGGCGCACAGATTTAGCTGTGACCCTGAACATGGCCTCCCCCAGAGGTTGACAAATTTTATCACCACATTTTCCCAACTTTGCTCGGAAAACCAACCCCGACTCACCAACCCACAGCCAATCCAGCCCCATCAGTAGCTTCCCCCTAACCTCATATCTCATCTCAGACATAATGGGAAAATCAGACCTCTGTGAGAAGGAATCTTTTAAGATTCATGGAAAATAAGGGCACGTGCTGGAATGACGAGGGACAGTGAGTGCTCACTGTCTGTGTCCCCCCCCCACCCCCCACCCCCCCAGCCTTCACTGCAGAGAAATTAGTACCAAGTATAAGAAATTATCAAATTATGCTCAGTCACCAACCACAGAACTTTTACAAATGATCTACAATAATTTGAATACAAGTAATACATAATATTAAATTCAGTTATAAAAGATGCCAATTATTTCTTTACTTTTGTATTTGTTAAAAACTTTGCACATGTAACACTGGATAAATTAAATGTCATGTTACATCCCATTAGATAAACTCTAGTACAACATGAGATGTAGGAGTAAATTTAAATGCAAATAGATTTTATGGACTGGAGGGAAGCTTCAGGGACTATAGGTTGATATGCTGTGTTGTGATGTTTGTTGTTTATGGCCATATATGGTTTAGCTTTACACTGCAAATTATAACATGATATAGCACAACTTCCTTCCTTTTAAAATGTCAATTAAACCATGTAACTCTTTGTAACTTGTTTTTTTCCCCTTCTCTCTCTCCCTTTTACTTATTTACGGATGTTAAATTCATTTTATTCTATTTTTAATTATTTACTTTTTCATCTGTCGCTGCACCGTGGGGTGGAGGGTGCTTGCGAAGGGTACAGAATGCTGTGCACAATTGTATCATAAACTTTTATCTGTCTATTTTTGTGGAACTCAGTAAAGCATAAAAACTTTGTAACTAGTTTTGAAAAATGGTGAAATAAATTTAAAAGTGGGGACAAGTTTTCCTATTTTCACACTTATAAATCACTGCAACGTCACACACACCTTTATCTTAAATCTTGCGATAGACAAATGGTGCAAAAATGCTCAGAGCTTGAAATAAAAGACTGAAAATCATGACAAATATCTTTGGAGTCTTGGCAATGTTTGCACCTCTCCTCTCTGCGAACCATTTGAAAGCACGTATCCCAAGACAAGGAAGAAGGGGGAAAAATGAGCTAGCACAAGAGACATAATAAATCAGAAAGCTCTTTGCTAGCGGCTGCATGCACATTAGACCACATCTTCAAGATTTTCAGAGCAAACCGTGGAGCAAAACTCCATTACCTCCTGACACAGAATGCAAATGAATCACAACATGGGGTGGGATGGAATTAAAGACCCTTCTCTAATCAATGACAAGCCAGGATGAAACCCTCTCTTCCATGGCTCTGCCATAGGCAAACTTCAAGCCCCCTGAAAACACACACACACACACACACACACACACACACACACACACACACACACACACACACTTGTGTGCACACGTGCAAGCGCATGCTCAAAGACAGACTGACAGACACACACACATGCAAACGCACAGTTGGCATGGTCTCTCTGGCTATTTTCCAGCTTGACTTTTCCAAACTGGCGGTGAGGACGTGAGTCTTTTGCAGGAAGGTCTCGCCTTAACCTGCCACCTCCTTTTATATGTCGCCATGTTTCAGAAATAGCATCTGATTTAGTCAAGTGGATGGTGCCGGACCCAGGCTGTGAGGTGAAGGGAAGAGCTGTCTCTGTTCTGTTGTGTTCTGTTCTGCTCAGACAGATGCACAGGCCTGTGTAAATGACAGCCTGAGCCCGAGGATGTCTGCTGGCTGCCGCGCGGCCTGCTACAGCCTGCAGGTGAAGTGTCTGTGGCGCCATATGGAGCAGGGAAAATTAACAACGAGAGGAAATTCTCCAGAACAGCGGGAGGCCTTGCTAGTCTCTCCTCCAAACAAAATTTAAAGACGTAGAGAAACAAGAGAGGGGGAGTGATAAAATTAATGGGGTTCAACATTTTAACACAACACCGACGGCAATGTTTGCACAGAAAAACAAGAATTCCCTTTACAGTTTAGTCACATTGCACTCCTGCATTATAAATCAGTGCCTGGCTTAAGTAGTTTGACCTGTTCTATAAATGTACATTAACCCTGCTGGTGCTCCCTCCCAGGTTCGAGCCTGCTCCACAAGCCCAGCACAGTGGCTGTTAGTGCAGGTGAGCCGCCTGCATCCCTGGTGGCTCCTTATGCTTGCTGCCATCATAGTGGAGGCGCCCCCCGTGGAGCCTCTCTTGGTTTGGGTCATTGATTACAAAGAGCCTCCTGGTTTTGTCTGACAGATGTGAATCCATGCTATTTAATTTGGAGAGTTACCCTCAAAGGGACCACCATTAGCTATCCAATCTGACCACAAATAGTGTTCCATTAAGCAAAGAGTTTGAGAAGCTCTGGCGCTGCGTCTCCTGACAGCATGGAGGAAGCCTTGGCATATTACACTGAATGTTAAATGCTTGGTTGTTTAAACAAAAGGGAGATCTTACTTTAAAGAACGTCTTTGTTTTAGAGATACATAAAGAGTCCCCTCAGCGGGATTCTTCAGGCATATTAGAGCTGAAACTGTCCTTGTTTAGTGTCTAAAGAGGGTGGGGTTGGTAGTTAAAATGTTAATAAGTGCAATTCAGTTTTAATTTAACAGCCCTCTGCATTCCTAATTACTCCACTAGCTGTGAATAAATGAGGAAGAGAGCTCATCTCTTGCCCTCTGCTTTCAACACAAAACACATTCTTACCATTTCCGATATGGAGCTAAAGAGGACTGTGAGGAAAGTGATCTCAACTCATCGTCTCTTCATGAACAAAGCAGCATGGCTCAGTTGGCGATTCTAGCTATTATTTTCTCAGTAGGCAGAGGCCTCCAAATCTTTGTGAGAGCTTTTACGGATTTTGTTGGTAAAGTCAGAAGACAACTGTGGAAAGTGCGAGGAAGCAAAACAGACAAGATTCAAAGATGGAGAGACAATAAAGAGGAATCAGACGATCATAAAATGTTCTTTTTAAAACATTCAACAATAGGAGCACGCATCCCTGTGCAGCCATGGAATAGAAGTGTGCATAAATTACTTTATGTAATCATACAATGTAGATTAGCATGATAATGGTGGGTGTTAATAGATGCCAGGAAGCAGGGAGTGACAGCACTTTGAAATGAGACATGCTTGGGGCAGTGGGCTCACACACACTCATGCATACACACAGCATTGGGGAATAGCCAGTGAGGCTCTCGTGCCATTACGACAAATGTGAGTGACGGGGAAGAAAGCCACATCTAGCCAGCTGCCTGAAGGCTGCTACAGTATTTCCACAAGTCTATAGGCTCCTGGTCTCTTGGGGAGCTCTATTAATTGTGAGCAAAATGGTCCACCATTAGATCTAATGCTTTTAGAGACCAGAGGACATCTTACCCAGCCACAAGGGCCAGATTCAAAAGCTTGCTGAAATAATGCCATCCTAGATTAGTCAAAAATTTACCTACAATGTCTCATCATTGATACAATATTTTAACTAACAAAGAGACTGCTGGGATACCGACAATAAAAGAGACTCTCCAAAAATAGGCTGAACACCCACCGACGTCAAAAATGCAAAAGATCTTGGCAGATTTTGTATCGAAAGATGTGATGCCATTTAAAATTATTGAAAAGCCTGGATTTTTAAAATTGTTTTTTACTACAAAGGATGTTCACTAAAAAAGAACCAATAAAAATTTCAGTTTCTAAACAAAATGTAAGGTAAAGCAGCTGTTCTCATGTACTGGTACTACATTTTCCTACAAAAAGTAATATAGCATACATATCCAACACATTCTCACTCCGACCTGGCCATGGTCTTTCCATGTCCAGATACAACATGCAAGATACCCTAGGTGCATTGGTTGTTGATGTTCTGGGACACAACTTCAGAGTGAGACCGGGCTCACATGTCCTACGTCATCATGAGCTAGTAATTTGCATATAACCCATGTATTTGAGAATCACTTGACCAATGCGTGGGAGTAAGGAAGGAAGCAGACCCTGTAAAGACAAGATTGGGGTGCTAGATAGGTCATTAAACAAGACTTTCCTCGAGGAGACTGGTTTTCGTAACCGTGGGAACATCAAGAGAAATTTGCATCATTTTAAGGTACATCCTCACCATGGTTCTATTCCTAAACCTAACCACTGTAGCTTCTCTTGCCTATACCTAACCTATGTAACTCTATATTAAGCATGTAATGTCATTTGTGGGACGCTGATTCGTAGGATATCACATCGTGGACCACAGGACTAATCTCATCTTTCAAAGCCAAGATGAAGAGCAACCTGCATGTAACAGCCATGTAACAGGGACGGTAAATGGCTATTATTGCTAATGTTATGCCATAGTAAATCATGACATAAAATTTCCATATCATCCCAAGCCTAGCCTACAGTTAAGCTTCATAAAGAGGGGAGAACATGTAATAAAAGTAATAAAAGTGAAAAGGATATGATTGAAACACGTCCTGTAAAGTCATCAGTGAGATTTAAGTGAGCAGATCAGGTGGACCACGGGACTAATCTCCTCCTTCAAAGCCAAGACCAAGAGCAACCTGTGTGATGACAAAGCTTTGAAGACAGCTCTGCAGTCACACAAAAACCCTCATTTCTAATAACATTGTAGCCATTAGTTAATCAGACTACATTTAGCTCCCTACGGAGACAAAAGAGGGGTAACAAGAAGACCGGGATAAACCTAAGAATAGGTCAAGGGCACTTATTTAAAAAGCCCCCTTGAACACAGTTGGCACATTTAACAAAAATAACAAGTCCCATTTCTTTTCATCCTCCAAAGCCCCGGCGGATCACAAAGCTCGGTGGGGGGTGCAAGGTGGAAACATAAGGACCTATAGATTTACAGACCAAGCGGGTGTGACCACTCCTGTGGATTAATCCAAATCAGAATGGCTTTGAGACAACAGCAATTTGATCAACTCTGATCCGGCTTATCCACAGGCCGTCCAGATTTGTACTCAAGCATAGCGAACGGAGTGCAAGCAGCATTAAACTCCTCTCCATGGAGTCTTAATGCAACTTGAGGATGTGACAATACATTACGTCCTTCTAAAGCTTATTTGCATTGACAGTTTTTCAATAACTGATGTAGCCATGATAAAGACAATTACCATGGAAACTGCCAAAATAAGTGACACATACTACTGAACACCACACAAAGCCTTAATATTCAGAATCAATACTGTTCATTATGTTTAGCATGCTCTTATACAAGACTGCCTGAACTGCCATTTCCCTCACTGACCTCGATCACATACATATTCTCAAACACATGCACTGCCCTGGTTAGGACAATGGTCACAGCCTCCTGAGTCCAACAGTGTAAAAAAGGGGCTCCTGTTCGGGGAGCCTGCACCGCTGACCTCCTGACAGCCAGGGCTGAGGGGAAAGCCACATTCATGAAGCAGATCTGGGGGTCAACGTCACCACACAAGCACTCCGAGGAGAGCCGACTGAAAATTAATTAAAAACGCTAGTGTGCGGTGAATGACAGGCCGCTTTTGTTGGTCGTCTGCATTGACGGAGGAGGCAGGACGGTCCCGTGTCCCTGGTTGCTGGCAAGCCCCTGGTGGCCTCAGCCATTGTCTCGCTGCCAGGCTCTTGCCTTATCAGCGGCAGCATATCAATGAAGCTGCTGTCTTGTTTTCGCAAATGGTAATTACAACATCCACATTTTGTGCATTAAAACAATCACATCTTAGTCAGGAGTAAGGAGTGTTTGAGGAGAATGGTGGACATTTAAACAGACCTTGGGGAGGATGTGCCGAGGTAAACAAAGAAATCTCATCTTTGTTTCCAGCCATGCATTCAATAAAATAAATAGACACACAAGTTGGCGATGATTGTTAACCCACATATCAACCACACACACAGTTCAAATGACAATCCAACAATCTCATGGATAAGTCTCCTACAGTCTGTGGTCTTCCCGTAGTGATATAGCAGGAAAGATTTAGAGTGCAAAAGCATTTAAGCAGGATGAAGCTCAGAGTTTAATGTGGTCCATCAATCCCATTCACACAGAGCTGCAGCCTCTACATCTGTCCTGTGAGACCATCAGAGTAGTTTAGTGGCATGTTGCAGTTTAAAGGTGCAACAGAAGAGTCAGGTAACAAGGGACAAAATAGTCTCGCCAACTCTCAGTTTTAACTACCCAGGTTCCCTTTTGCCCACACTCATTAAATGCAGAATGCATTTGTCCTTGTAGCTTTTCACACAAGCACGCGCACGCACACTCACACTCACACATACACTGTTGTTCACAACTCACCACATTCAAAGGCGATGGCCATTAGGTGTAAATGGATGGTGTTCTGCCCAAGTCTCAGCTGAGCACATGTTCCAGGAGCAAAGCAAATGCAAAGGCCAACGGATCCATTAAATCCATCCAATAACACAGGGCACTGTCTCCACCACAAAAGATACTACTTTGGCAAAATAACACCAACGGGAGGCTCAGCCAAAATATCTCTGAGGATGAAGGTAAAAACTGTCTGGTACACCACTGACTACATTATTCTATGATTATTGTGAACTTCTGTTTTACAAAACGGAAAGACAGAAGTCGGTACTACTCAAAAAGCTGCAAAAATTAGTCAATTAATGGACCAAAAAAAAAAAAAAAAAAAAAGGAACTGCCCACTAATTTAACAATTAATGACAGAGTTGTCTCGCCTTTGAGCTGGCAGTGGAGGTAGTATCAGTGCCAAATGGACGTCTGTGTAAAAGCGTGAGCAAGTAGGGCAGGACATTTAAAAAGCAGCTAGCAGCAGTTAGCAGCTAACTCAAAGAAGAAGAACAGCAACCACGTTTAGGAGACAATGAGGTCCGGGAGCTCCTCTAGAAGACAAGACCAACGACCATGTAACAGGGACAGTGTTTTATTATTATGATAGAGGCCATTGCTGTTGTGTTACAAGTCATACCCGTCAGACTTTTTTTCTTCCGGAAAACCAGCATGCTATATAAAATAACACCCTGGGGCTACATTATGCCAATGCTGATTGGTTCTGTATAAAGTCAGTGTAATGAAGAGTCTTCACCGCAGCCCTATCGCAGGATCTCTGTGTAATGAGAGTCTGGGGCGGGATTGTCTGCACACGATTCTCAACATGGACGTGGCTAAGTTGGCAGTTAGCAGCTAACAGTGGTAACCCCATAAACAGCACTAACAGTGGCAACAGTGCTGACAGGGCTAACAATATTTACCTGGGGGGAAAAGGAGGGTGGGCATCACGCTTCTGCACCGATGCTGTCCTGATATCAGTGCTAACCGCCTTATGAGGGCAGTTCAAAGTGATGAGGAAGAGCTAGCCAGTGGTACACACTCACATGGACTCACATGCAGTCTAACCATCTACCACAACAACTAAGAGAGAAGCTTTGATTACAACACACACAGAGGTAGCGAGTCTTTATTCTCTGCTCACGACGCCATTACTTCACTACATAGCAACTAGACGTCTGCTGCTACATTAATGCTCTGAATGTCTCATACATCTCCTTTAAAATTAAATATCTTTGGGTTTCAACTTGTAGATTGAATAGACAAAATATGAAGAGGTCAAAACACTTAAAAAGAAAACTTATAAAGAACAGCTTTATTGTGAGGTCAACATGTTTTGGCTTGTAGCCTTCATCAAGGTCATCCTCATCTATGCTGGTCTCACCATAAAGTTGTTCTTTATACAGAGCTGCAGTGCAGCAGCAGTCTTTACCTTTTCAGGCTTCTTTCCTTTTTTGTGCACTTTGAAAGCAGGTGAAGTTGTGTCAGAAAATCCTAATTACTATTTGAAGATGTCACCTTGGCCTCTGGGAAATCATCATGAGCATGTTTTACTATTTTCTGGCATTTTAACACCAAAGGATTCATTGATTATCAGAGGAAAGTACTGCAGATTAACTGATAATGGAAGTAAACGTGAGTTGCAGCTCTGTTTCTATGTGCAACTTACTTTTCCATTGGCAATACAGGTAAGAGGGAAGCAAGGGAACTGGACTGATGAATAATTTAGAAAGACACTCAACAGGGAGAACTGGCCCTGCTGTCAAAGACAACATGTACATGTTAAGATCATAGACTGTATAAAAAAAAACAGTGGGTGTAGCCAACGTGATGTCACCCATCGTTTTGTGGGCACGGATTTGAAAGCTTGAGTTTGGCATTTTGGCCATCGCCATCTTGGATTTTTCCGAGCCAGATGTGACCATGTTTGAAGGAGAAGGTGGAGCTATAGAGGAGCAAGAACCTGAGGACACTACTGACAGGTTGCCATGGTAGTGACTTGGTGATCACAAGGTAGCCATGCCCTGAAGCATACCAACTTCATCGTCTATTTTACTCTAAATGGAACCATAATTCACAAAATGACTACTTGGCTGCATTAAAAAAGACTTGAAACTAGCGATTGAGACCATTAAGTCATCAGGAAAAGACTTTTATACAGAAACATGGGGGTGCAACATGGTGGACTTCACGAATGAGGACCCGCTGCCTATGTGAATATAAACAGCTCATTCTAAGGTAATAAAGAAATGACAATTCTTATTTTCAGGTGATTATACACTAAAGAAAACATATTTATATTATACTTCCTTTACACCGATATCCCCCCAAATCCTACACACTGGACCTTAAATGGTTTGCGCATTGATGCACCAGTTCAACAGTATCAAGGACAGCGAATCCTTGTACAGCAAACTGCTTTTAAAGACTTATTCTCATGAAAAAAAAGTGCAGCAGTTGTAAATCTATAAACCTAGCTCAGATGTCAGACGTGTGTAAAAAGAACAAATAAACGAGATATTAATATCTTTTGGATCCCACAATAAAAACAGGAGGTAAGAGAGTGCTCTGTTGTCGACTCTGGGGCAGGCTACAGGGTCAAAAGAGCCACAGTAAGCTCTATAGCCACAGTCAAGTGACTCAATTACCACATTTGCTCTTTGTGTTGACCCCTCAATTAGTGTGGAACTGTAACAATCTGCCCACCAAATACAGTCATTCATCACCAACTGCCCAAACCACTAGCCTGCTTCTCGGAGCCACCTCACTAGAAAAGAGGGCAGGCAGAGGTCAAATTAAAGCCTGGCCTTTGTAACTACCCCCCTTAATATCCTCTGTTCAACAGGATAAGCTCTGATAGCTCCACAGTCATTACACATGCAGTGCAACAAGCCACTAGGCATTAGAGTAACATAGAGGAGACATGACTGGAAGACTCCAGGAACAGCACTGTGTTTTGGAGGTTGGGGATTTAAGAACGTTCACTATCTGATGGCAGTATAAAGGCTTATATAGGTTTGAGAATGAAAAGGTAATCTGCAGGTTAATAACTATATTTGCACCCTCCCTCTCAAAGGTAATGAACAATGTTTAAAAGGAGTGCGGTAAGTAAGGGTAATGTAGGAGTAACTAAGAGAGCGATAGCACAGATATCCAGATAAGGTCTAAGCGGGTGTTAGGTGGGTGGCTGTTGCCCCACCAGCTCCTGCCATGCTAGACCATTCAGAGAGGCTCTCGGCTCTTGGTTTCACTGTCATCACTGGCCAGCAGAGCCACGCTCCTCTTACCTCTCTCCTGCTGTGGTTAGGGTTGCAGGCACAGTAAAAGCGAAGCACTGATGATTTAATTATGATACTGGTTCATTCAGTCACCGAGGTTAGGTTTCCAGTCAAGGGTGAACCGATATGAGCTAAGTTTGGTTTACGTTTACAGAAGCACATGTTGGATCCTAAGCAGATAACATTTAATCTCCCTGGAAGGCCAGCCAGAGGGTGTGGGGTCCACAGGGGGAAACGTCCCATCCCGGCGTCCCACTCTGTGCAGCACGGCCTCCTGTCGCTCTGCTCTCAGAGGCCTAGTTTATTCATGATATATAACTATCCTCTGTCTATACCTGCACCGGTTCATCTCCTGCCCAGCACAGTGAGTGACGCAGCTCACTCTGGGGGATTCAGTTACTCAGAAAAATGCTTCACAGGTTCCTGACTGACTGCTTTGATTAATGACCAACGTCTGCACCTGAGTGGTAACTATCATAATTGATAATTAACTCAACCCTGACGGCTACAGTGCTTACTTAACCTCCACCTTCATCTCACGGAAGATACAGCAATCCATCCAACCGGCTAGTGGTTCCCTGTCTTTTGTTTCACAGAACGAATCCCTCCCCACACAACTGTTCAGTCTGTTATGACTCCAGGGTCCTCTCTTCACTTTTTAGTTTGATGGCTTGCTCTTCCTTTAAACTACAATCAATACCTTTTAAGCAAAAATTGCATTTCTTAATTAAAGCAAGAGGGAGATATCAATCTGGAGCCATTATGCACCAGGCCTTATGGTGTCTGACATTTAGTTGTGATTACACCAGTGCCTGTATACTGTCATGGAAGTCATTAGACTGCTGTCATCTCAACATGTTTTCCTGGCCTCATTAACACTGCTTGGATATGGCAACGTGACTGCTACCTATAAGATAAAACTTGTAGAGTGGTTACTTTTGTGATTAGCATTTTTACTGGGGAGCTGTTTTGGATGAACAGTTTTTAGCCCTGCCGAGCAACTATGGGATGGATTGCAATAAAATTGTGTGTAGACATTCACGGTTTCCAGAGGTTGCATTCCACTGACTTAAGTGATCCTGTCTTTTCTTCTAGCACCATCAGGCGTTGCCAACTTGGCGACTTCCACGCTAGATTTAGCAACTTTTCAGACCCTCTCAGTGACTTTATTTCTTAAAAGCGACTAGTGACAAATTTAGCGACTTATTCAGACCCATGCATGGTGCTCAAATTAGTTGCAATCCACAGCTTTTCCGCCATCAGTCCAGATTCTTTGCCTTTCTCTACTCGGCTGTGCAGTAGGTGTGGGACACACAGGAGGAGAGGAGACGCAACTTGCCATGAAGGCCAGTTGTAGTGAGTTTCTATGGTTATGTTGATGCGCTTGCTGTCTGGATTGGAAGCGTGAGAAAATCATGCACTATGAGAAGCATTGCTCTCTTGCCATTCAAATGTTTTGTTGAGGATTTTTACACTGAATTTAATTCAGCAAAGTTTCAATGTCTCCAATAATACGCAACAATATCACAAATATGCAAATGAGCATATGACATCATCTGGCGACTTTTGGAGCTAATGCAAGCTACTTTCATTGCTAAACAGTTAGCAACACTGGTGCCATCATCAGGCCGAAATTTCACTATGTCCTATAATACTTTGAATACCAAAAACCTGCAACACTAATGACGTTCCCATCAGCCTCAGCTGTAGCCTACTATGTGTTCAGTGTTGATTAGCAAATGTTAGCGTGCTAAACTTTGATTGGCTGTACATGGTTAACATTACCAGTTAAACACCATGTTAGCATTGCCACTGTACGCATGTTAGCATGCGGATGCTAGCATGTAGCTCAAAGCCTCACAACAGTTTTTAAGAACCACTGGCATGGCTGTGGACTCATTGTAGGCTCTCAAATCAAAATCAGCCCTGCGCTAAAACACAAGTGGCTGTGTGGTGGAGGAATGTTGCTTTTAACACCTGTGAAACCTAGAATTTGATCCAGGAAGTCCAGATGGAGAACACATCTGTGAGTTTGAATGCTTCTAAGAACTGCACATTGGTTTATAATATTATGAGACAGGATTTTACAACTCTGCAAAGATATTACAGTGGCAATTATTTCATCACAGAGGGCCACTATTGGTCTGAATGCAGCTGTGATGTTTCTCTAGAGCCTACAGGAAATGTGCAAATAGCACAGCCACGTGAAACAGAGCTGTAGTGAGTGTGACCCTTGAAATGGTGTCCCAGTCACCTGCATCTTATTTACATTCAAGTCTGGGCTGCGGCGAACGCACTGACATCAACTATTCATGGCGCTTTCTAAAGCACCCATCAGATGACCCCAGTGAGAACAAGTGGCTGTGTTACAAACACTGATGCCTCAGAATCTTATTTTAGTTCCAACTTTTTTGGCTTTACGTGGCCATTGTTTTCATCTTTTTTCTCCTGTGGAGCCCTTTGAGGCATGCTTTGCAATATTGGTCTCCACATAAATAAAACCTGACTTGTCTTTAGTTGAAAGGAACACCATCTGCTGAGCATTTAAAGACCAAACACTATTCTGTTCAACACCACCTCCCTAAAAGCTGTTGTCTCACACTAACCTGTGATAGAAGGAAACAAAGAACATACATCAAGAGCTTGACACAAGTGCCAGACTGGGAAATTATTTTTAAGTAGCAGTGTGGTTCCTGAATGATTGAATTTACGTTAACACTGATAAAATGTGCAGCTGAAACTAGCTTGTAAAATAAAGCAACATATTTCTTTCATCATCTAAGGTGCAGCCTGCAACACTACATATTCTTCTGCAAGCACAAGTACTCCCTTAGCTGTTTTTGTTGTTGTTTTAATTAAAAAGACAGATGGGTGAGTAAAAAAGAAAAAAAACCAGGGTGTATTTGTGTGTATTCAAACAGTTCTCTTTCTCTGTGTAACTGCATGCGATCCTGCCTGACAGATACACGGAGAAAAGCCCAATAGACCACCTGGCAGAATTATTTTCTAGAAAAGCAATCTAATGTAATATCCCCCATGACCTGCTCCACACAAATAACCCAGGCGTAGCGGTCAGCCTGCGTGGGTTTTTACAAGAGTCACTGCATGTACATGAGGTGGAGCACAAAACAAATTACAAAGCAGGTAAATGGCCACAAGGCTCGGCCTCGCATGCCATACTGAACATGGTGTCGCACAGCGGCTGCTCAAGGATACATCCCACACACCATCTATTCTGTGGAGGCTGCTGGAAGCTAAATGATATTGCTGGTGTTAATAATCAATTCTGTGGGATTAGTTAAAAGTGGAAGACAAAACACTAACAAATCAGATGGCTTCTTCTAAAACAGCACCATAAAGACATAGAGCAGCAGAGCATATAGATTTTCCACGGGGCTCAATTGTGTGAGAAGTTGTTGGGCTTGCATTATTGACTTTCTCAGTATGGTGGAACCCGTGGTAGTTAGGTGCTTTTCCTCAACTCTAATTATGGTGTCATAAACAGGAGAGGCCATTAATGAAACCCACTCATGGCTTTAAAACCGCAGATAGGATTTGGAGAGGAGAGAGGAGGGGGGTAAGAGCGGTCTTAGAGTAGTCGTGGTATCAATCACGGCAAAGTACTCCTCTGTTGAGTAACGAGCATGAGAGCTGGTCAATAAGTCAGCCAAAGAGCCAACAGACTGTAATAGAGACACAGCGGAGGATGGGAGACAGAGGTATTTGACCTGAGACTGCCTGTCATGTTCACGAGGCCGCGGCCGTGCATCATCGAGGAGAAAAAGTCAGTGTGCCATGTGGCTGTCTGCAAAAATCAATAACGTACAATAAGACTGCATGTCGTCTTCCCTACAACATTGTGATCATAACAATGTCTCTGGATTTTCTGCTTTTTAGTTTTCTTTTGCCATTTAAAGTCTGCAAACCTCATCTCCACATCAACTTTTACTGAAATGGGATGTAACTAACAAAGAAAATTTGCAAAGGTCAAGCTGTATGATTGAAATACCACAGCTGCATCTCCCCAACTCTAAACATCTGAGCGGCAAAGCAGGTCACCTCAAGTTCAGCTGCTACGAGAGGTGGAAGATCAATATAACATTTGCTGTACAATAAAACCATAATACCAGGGAGAAGAAGCTGATGGACAATCTTGTGACAGATTTGTTTGGTTAGAGTTGTTTCATCTAATTTTGATAGAAGCTACCAGGACAGATGTTTTGAAAACAAGGCCCCTATACTGGTTTTATGGGACACAAAGAGTCTCTTTAAAGGGTAACTTCGGTATTTTTCAACCTGGACCCTATTTTCCAGTGTTTTTGTGTATAAGGTGCTAATGGAGACAACAATTTTTGAAGTTGGTCCAATATTGAGTTAGAGCACTGTGGCCAGTAGCGGTAAAGAGGCTGCAATGTAACCAGTCAGGGCATTTGTGCACCGTCAATTTACATCCATTTAAAGCTCAGATTATTATTCTGAATGATAACATTATAAGAAAGATCCCTACATAGATAGGCATTTTTTTCAAGATATTTTCAAGATGTTTTTTGGGAGTTTTTGCCTTTATTTGATAGGGCAGAAATAGCGTGAATGGGACAGAAAGAGGGAATGACATGCAGCAGAGGACTGTGGTTTGGAGTTGAACCTTTAGCCGCTGCGGCAACGACACAGCCTTTTGTACATGGGTGCCTGCTCTACCAGATGAGCTAGTGGGTGCTCCAGAGATAGACATTTTTGTTGAAGAGTAAGATCCTTTTTGTGTAACCAGAAACAGCCCTGAAATTGCCATCGGCAAACCCACCAGACTCCATTTGAATAAACAGTTTTTTAGCTTAAATAGAGCCAGCAAATTGTCACATCTAACTGGGTGAATTAAGGGTTTCTTTAAACCAAATCAGAGTTGGTGACTGTTGGAACAGTGGAGAGACGAACCAAGATGTTTTTCATGAGTTTTACTTTGCTTCTGTTGACTTTTACAGACGTGTGTTTTACAATGATATAATTACTGTTTGCTTATTGGTTGCTTGTAGTTGAACAAAAAGAATCTTACACTTTAACAAAAGGTCCATCTTTGTAGGGATCCTTTTTATAATGTTGTCAGAAACGTATATTAACAATCTGAGCCTGTCAGTGGCAAAAACAAGGACTTTTAGTGGACCTGAACTGACGGTGCACAATTGCCCATTAACATTACATTGCAGCCTGTTTTGCTGATGCTGGGTGCAGGCCTCTGGCTCAATACTAGATCAGTTACAAAAAAAAGTTTGTCTCCATTAGTCATGTAGACACAAAAAAACATGGAAAAATAGGGTCCAGGTTAAAAATACAGAAGTTACCCTTTAATTTCCTTTACAGCACACTATTAGGGGGTTCCACCCAAAAAAGGTGTCATGGTGAATGTCAGTTTCTGGTCAAACACCTCTGGTTAAAAGCACTTTTATAAGAAAAGAGTAAACACCCTCTTGGCTGTTGACACAAAGCAGCACAAGGCAGTGGCAGTTATTAATGTGCTTGGTCTTTTCCTCATATGAAGAAAGATAAAACGTGGCCATTTTCCAGAAAGCAATCACAAGAAAATAATTTGTCAATAGTTGATTGACCAGGCGTAAAAATGACAAAGTGACAAAGTGCATTTGCTCAAGTTCTGTACCAATTTGCAATTTTTTAAAATCTTAAGTCTTATTGTAATGTAAGACAACACTGGTGAAAATTAAAAGATAATATTCCACAATGGAAAAAGTCATCACATGGAGCATTAAGTAAATGAAACACACAACTATTTCATTTATTTACTGTGGAAACATTTCATTAACGTGTTTGTAGTTTTACTCGTGCAAAGGGTTTGAATAACTCCTCCACTGATAGCGAGACACATAGCACGTCTACATGCATTTACAATATGATGGCCGCAGTAAAGCCATTTTGATTTTCTAGAGTGAGAGGCAATAAAATGTAATTACAACATGTTTTACTATTGACTTCAAGACGGAGTCGCAACAGCCGAGGCAATTTCATGCTGCCTGTAAAAACAGTATCCAACGAGAAGGAAAGGCAGAGTCATGGTTGAGTGGCAGAGGAGGGAGAGACAGCGAGGCATTGATAGCCCTCTGTGGGCTAACCACAGACCAGACCAGACACACGCACTGTACGCCTAACCTAGACAAATCTATTTCAGACACATATTAGATAAATATTTATATACTATAAACTGTATCAATAAATCCCTTGGGGAAGGGAAGCTATTCCGCAGCATGTCAATAACTGATTTCACCAGCAGATAATCATTTTTCTCTCATTGGTGGAGCTTGATATGACGTCGATATGTGCTGTCAGAGTTCATTTTGGCTGTAGCAGTTAGAGAGAGTGTCACTGAAAGGATATGGCACCCTTCTATTCAGGTTCATTGACTGGGAGTCAGTGTGTTAGTGGGGGGAGAAGAGCTGGCTGTCATGTCTTATGTCGTGTGCTGTATTAAGCTACAGGGAGACTACAGGCCGTGCGGAAGGTCTGCAGCTCCATTTGACCGCAGTGTTACAGGGGACACAGGGGAGTCAGGCCTTTTAATTGTCTCATCAAGATTTGGCTGCGTACAAGTAGCTGTGATGCACGGGAGGGGGAGAGCAGAAGAGGGTTCACAGGTCTGAAATGGCAAAATGCACAACACTCCTCTGATACGATGAACATATACAATCAGTCAGGATAAAGATCTCACCCTTGGCGGCATGAAAGGGGGAAGTGAGCAGCTCTCAGGAAAAATCAATACGGAACCACTCATTTCGGAGGGACATGTGTGTCACAGTCAATAGGAGTTAATAGGCTGGGTTGTTCAGTGAAGACAGGCGGCTTGGGAGAGCAGCCCACTCTGACAGCTTAATACATACTGAATGGCAAGCTGGTTGCATGTAACAGTCACTATGGACACATCAAGTGTGGAATGGAGCCTGATGGGCGCAGGCAAAAGTTAATTATAGAATAGAGCTGAAGGTCTTACGCACAGAAGTACAGAATTACCCATCCAGTAATCAGAATAGACACATGCAGCTGACCCACAGTGCAGACACACACAACACACACCTTTACTCTCTATTATCAAAGTCCCTCTACTGACACATTTTAAAGAACATAAAAATACTTATACTACTAATAATGTGTTTAACATGGCTTCCCCACATAATAGTTAAAAAAGGAAAAAAAAGGGAATTATCTACGTTGTCTCACAGTGTGGTACAGGAATGGTCCTAAAACCCGGAAATGAGTTAGCATTTTAGCACTCCTGGTTCCCTTGTTTTGAATTCAGTGGGGTTTTTTTCTTTTTAAGACTTATTTTCAGGCATTTTTGCATTTAATCAATAGGATAGTGTAGCGTGAAAGGGGGAGAGAGAGAGGGGATGACACGCAACAAAGGGCTGTGGGCTGGAGTCGAAACCTGGGCTGCTGCATCAAGGACGTAGCCTTTTGTACATGGGGCGCACACTCTAACCACTAAGACACCGACGTCCCTCAATGGGTTTTTTTAAATGTTTTTTGGTAAGATGCTGCAAATAAGTAGTGAACACAAACTTTTTACATTAGATTTTTACATTTTGGTCTACAACATAAAATACATCGGTAAATATCCCACTCATGAATTTGGAAGCTTTTACATGTCTTAAAAAAGGCTGCAATGGCTAACACTAAACACTGTTTACAGCCCATAGATTGTATAAAGATGGATGACGTGTCTCTACTTACCCACACTGTAGAGAGGTGAAGCTAAAATGTCCTGATGTGGACGTTGCCATCTTCCTCTGGTGATGCCATTCGGAGCCAGTCTGCGCGGTAGCGATCTCCGCGGTATCATGCTTCTCGTCCATACACTCATCCGACCTGTCATGAGCAGCGCCACCTAATGTTAGCTCACCAATTGCCTCACACAGTTATCAATCATGTTGTAAAATCCCTGTTGTATAGCATTAAATAACTAATTAAAATTATACTTAAAAGAAAAAGGATCACTTGAGAAAACATCAGAACTAGGTTAAATGATAGACACCATCTTCGGCAAAAATTTATTTGATTTGCACTTTGCCCGTGTCCCATCCACTAACATGGAAGGGGCAGGCTTTATGACCTATACTGCAGCCAGCCACCAGGGGGCGATCAAAATGTTTCGCTTCACTTTTGGGGAGCTGGCATTTTGTCCATCTTTATACAGTCTGTGGTACAGCTTTGTTGTGGTGGTGAATCATGCGACCATGGTATAGTAAATTTAAAGCCTAACCCTAGATTTTTACTTCTGGCGATTACAACTAGCCTATGCTTCAAAAATCATAAAATTGCTGTTAATCTGTGAAGGTTATTTTGCTGAACAAGATGTGTAAGTATCATAAACTTTTGTTTGCCACAGAGCTCATTTTTGGCAGTAATTGAAAATCCATTTGGAAAATCTCATAGGCTTTTTGATGAGGGAACCAGCACGGCGCTAACTTCCATGTCAGCCCACAAAACAACATCATTGCTGCAGCACTCTATTGTGGACATTGCTTGCCGTAAGTTTGCTTTCCGCTTTCTCCAGCACTGCTAAATTGATCGGTGAAAGAGCAGAGCACTAGATTGCAAGCATGAGCAGTAGAGGACACATCAGCGAGATTCAGCTGTACAAGTTTGAGCCCCAGTCAGACTCAAATGAGGAGTCTGTTGTGCAAAAAAATCAGTAACTAGCAAAAGTTTCAGAATGGTAAGTGAAATTAACCATCGTCTATTCATGTTGTTGTTAGCTTGTTAGTTTGTAGGCTAACTGGCAGTGGGTTACACAGGGTCCAGTATAGATCCAAAAACTGCAAACTCCAACATGTTTGCTGTCAGAACGTTCACTACGCTAATGCTAACCCTCTGTACTGACAAGTCCACTCTGTGCTAATGTTTCAGGTTGCTTTGCTGATGTTGTGTTTCCTGTGTTAGACAGAGATTGGCTTTTGTATCAGTGACGTAACTAATCTAGTTTGCCAGATTTTAGGGAAATGCACAGACATTGCCTTCTTTATTTAAGCAGCGTAAAACACCTCTTTAGTGGTAAACTTTGCACAGATAAAAGTCAATACAGTCAAGGTCAGACAGTTTAGGGCACATGAACATATAAAATACATTTCTGAGTAGAGGGGGACTCTAACAATGACTGAACAAACACTGGGGAAGAAGGTATGTTTCAAGCTGCCCCTCTGATTGAGGCTTCAAAGCATGACCTGCATCATATTGTGTGGATGACTGAACAATTCACTTTGCAGGTCCTTGTGTTTCAGTGCACACATGAGGGAACAAAGCCAACAGATAACGGCTAAATACTATCTTGTGCTCACCTGAGGGCTTCCCTGCAGCATCACGCATAGATCCCTTCCCTGCTCTAATTAATCAGCGTTGTACCAACAGGCTCATCACAGGTTAATTGGCTCAGAGGATGGGCGAGGGACCTTGTGGAAAAACAAACAGAAGCACATTTTTACTGGGGTCTGGAACATATTTCGCCTTCAACTGAACGAGATCCAGATCAGCCAAACACAGGGAAACGGCTAATAATAACTTCATTAATTGGGGTCTGCAGGTCACGCTGTTTGGTTCCATAAAGAAGGATTCTCCTCTTAATTAGTACCCATTAAGACCTAATTTGGATTATTATCATCTCTTAATTTTATCCAGCTAATTAATAATTAATTACCATTTCAGTATACGTTAAAGTTCAAATTATCTGCGACATTTTTATTTTACAAGTGACAGCAAAACTGCAAGTCATGGATTAATTCAAAGAAACATTAAAGAACCTAGTGTAAACCATTGCTGTTCAGTTAAGTTCCTGGTAAATAATCTGTACGAGAGAATAAACGCTGTTGTGTATTAAATGTTATGAAATATCAAGCTCAGTTTGATCCCTTCAGTAATGGTTAGGACTCAGACAGGGAAGAAAAGGTGAGGCAGTCATACACTGTGCTGAAAGAGAGTGAGAAGAGAAGTAAAAGGGTCTTGGCTCCAATTGACATTTCAATAAGTGGAACAGAGCGTTAGCAATCCATTCCCAACTTTTCTGAAACAATTATTGAGATGGTACCTCCAGGCGATGTATGTTCCTGGTCCCCGGAGTCCTGCTGGCTGAAACAGTAATTGACTAAATTGTAGAACACATCGGGGCCATTTACAAATTTGCCAAAAATGAATCGTTTAAAATGAAATGAGGGTGACTCTCAAATTAGCAAGGAGTATGATTGAGATGTGGCTCTGGGAATTAAGAAACATGATTTAGAGCTCTGCAGAAAGGAGCATCTGTGAATAGTCCAGTATTACTCACCACCCTGCTCTGACTCGTATTTAAATATCACCGCGGTTTAACAGATGTTCAGTAAAACACGACAATTCATATTTAAATGTTTAATAGTGTGTTAGATAGACAGATAGATAGATAGATAGATAGACAGACAGACAGATGTGGGTTTTCAAATACCAGACACTGCTGAGCTATAACACTGAGTCACAAACCTATAAAGAAATGTTAACATTCAACCTCACAGTCCACTGTATTGTAAGAGGAAGTGACTTCAGGCTTGACCGCAGTAATTTGAGCTCATGAAACAGTTCCTTAGCTAAAAATAATAATTTCTTTTTTCCGAGAGCACTGTGATAAATCATGTGACACAAATCTCATTGGTTTAAAACTATTGTGCTGCAAGGTGTTTGGGAAAGTGATCTTAGCTACATTTTACAAGGTGTACTCATTTCTGAAAAACACCAGCAAATTACTCTGACTGTTAAGGGCCTGACAGCTTTGATTGATTGTTGTGCAGACACTGTGTTGATTGTTGCCTGTTGTGCCATTCCTGTGGCTCCCAGCAGCCACTGCTTTCATCTCACCCGGGCTAAACTCTTCCAACCAGTGATGAGTAATTACTAAGTTCATTAGCCACGCTAGTGGCCTAGAGATTTATTAAAACAAGATTTGTCATCAACTCTCTCCACTGCTTTTGAATATCCTGGCTGCATTTAGGAGAAAAGTGTGCAATTATTACCTTCTCCACATGATAAATAATTTTACAGGTGAAACAGTTGAATGGAAAGACAGTAAAGGTTAAACTGGAAACGCTCTGATACAGTGTTCAGTGTCAGAGGCTTCTGATGAGCCCTAGTGTTGTTGGTCTTCCACAGGGAAAATGTATAACACAAATATATCAGGTCACCGAACAAGGGTGCAGGTTTTGTTTCACACTGGGGGGGAAATATATGAAACAAGGGGTTTGTGTGTTCTCCATAAGTAAATTTTGAGCATCAAACACTTAATTTCCTGCATTATGGTGGATTTTATGCACCAAGTTGTACATTTTCTGCATCAATTTATGGTGTAGATGTTTTTAGTTTTGTCAGTATATCCTTATAATATTCGTATGACATATTGGCAAAATATTTTTCAGTCACTATCAGACGTCTTGGGTAGACCTGTGGATCCTGATGCACTGTCCGCACTCTTTGGTATTAAAGGTTCTGATTTTGTGTTAACCAGCTCCCAACATAATATGATGATGATCTGTAACCCTACTAGCATGCAGATTGAGTTTGAAGGGTTCTGCACCACCTGCATATGGAAAATATTAATTTTCCTTAAGAGGATGTGAAAACAAATTCTACCAGATCTGGCAACCCTTTATAGACCACTTTAAGAATAATCTTTCCCCTAACTAGCCCAGTTTAAATGACACAAAACATGGTCAATCTGACATCCTTCGTCCCGGTATCCTTTTTTTTTTAAATAACTATTTATCTGTTTATTTTCTTTTTTATTGTCTTAAACTGAACGATAAATAGAACGATACGCTTTACTTGTACATATTATATTTTCCAAACTTGTGTCTTTTTCTATACGTGTATGACAAACCACTTCTAAGGGTATTTTTGATTTTTGACTTGCTGAATATTTTCTATATTTTGTACAAGAAATTCTGTTTCTACTTTTATACTACTGTTATAAACTCTTTGTTTAACTTTGAAAACCCCAATGAAAAGAATCAACAAATCCTATTTGTGCTGAATAGTAAGGGGGACTCGTCCCCTTGCATCACCCCACCACCTATGTCACAAAATAAACTACCCTAAAATCTATTTTCAAATCAGTTTTAGGTAATTTGATGAATTGATCATTTGTTGGGCTCTAACAAACACTTATTTTCAAATTATTGATTAATCGGTTGACAAATCAGTTGAAAGATATTCAATTTGAAATGAAGTAAAACACAGTAAAGTGACATATTATTGCATTTTAAGATGCTGGAACCAGTTATGACAACTCTAATAATAACAAAATTGTCACTGATAATAAGAAATTTATCTCACTTGTTTTGGAGAAGCTATGATACACCTGTAGGGAGCTTGTTTGATATCAGTTTGCCATTGTCTGCGCTGCTACAAATGGTAACAGTGGGATGGATACAGACAGTCAAGTACAATCAAATCAGATGAGAAATGTTTAAATTTCACTGTCACAGTGAATCTGACGGTGAAAACACTCATAACATAAGTCAGTTATGTACAGACACCGGGTGCAACCTGCTGAAGATTTGTGGTTTGTGGAATTCTAGAGCATTTCTCAGAAAACACAAATAAAAACTACAACCAAATACAATATCACTTGACGTCATAATTTAACAAAAAGGCCTATAAACCCTGTATATTTAAAAAACACCATGTGTCTTTCTCCTGTAAGGATGGGGGTCCAGAATCCAACCATCAGCCCTACCTTTTTTCAAACCTTATGTAAAAAAAAATAAGCTATAAGCGAATACTACAATGAAAAAAAAAACAAAACAAAGACACCCAAGAAAAGACAAAATTACACAAACTGTCCCTCAACAAGAGACCTTTCCTCTGTAGCTGGTGTGAAGTGAAAGAGCCACAAGCTATCTTAGTGCAATGTCCAAGTAATTTTTCTTTAATAGGAAAATTGTTACTTATTGATCTGCACTTTGTAACGCCTTCCAGCAATGCTCCAATCACCACAGCTGTCAAAAGCGTGGAAATACACCCTGTTCCTTTGCGATTTGATGGCACACTGATTCTCATTACTGGCACATTTCCAATGTTAATTACCTTCAACATAACATCATCTCCCTCAAAAGAGTCTCGCACGGGCCACTCGTGTCCCACCAGAGGACAGCGGGGTGTAAGAGTGATAGGGCGAGTACGGAGATACTGTGCTTTGCCTGTCTAGAGCTTGTGTTGAATCTGTGCACCACTGAGTCTGGCCATTAGGCTGCATGATGGGCTTTTCTTTTCCAGACCATTTCCCATGGTCAAAATAGCATAAAAACACCATTTTGGTTCAATAGCAAAGACTTCAACTGAATAATCACAAGGGTGAAACTGTAACTATTACAGAGGCACCTCTGGGATAACCATACATAACAGGGGTGTCAAAAACACTGTAGGTTTTCTGGAGGGCAAAGTGTTTAAAGTGTATGCTGTTGGCTCTTGCTCCAACATCTGCTTTTAATTACTCAATTAGCGCAATCATTTAGTCTCCTTGACATTCATCCAAATGGCAAATCATAGCCGGAAGTTGTTCTGTTTAAACAGAGCGTTAAGAAGAGTCATGAAAAATGCATACACGATAATGTATATGGATACTTAACTAATTGAACCAATTAAAGGGAGGGAACTGGTTTGAGTGGGAACAGCGCCGGCATCGCCCTCGGGGAAGAAGCTTTGACACCTCTGATCTACAGCCTCCCCTCTCTCTATTCACAGACGTGGGCCTGAGGTCATATTTCAGCAGACAAAAGGTTTTTGACTTCAGTCACACGGCAACAATGAACCAAAAATTTAAAAGCCATGCAGATTGAAAGCTGCATACAGAGTCAGACGAGCCATTATTCCACAAAGTAACAGCACTACCAGACTCTTAAAAACATGTACATGGTGGGTAGAATATTGGATGTGTTCTCAGAAACTGGAGAAAAATGTGCAGGAGTCGTTAACACATATATAAGTCAAATTTCTGTCTTTATGGAGTCCAAAGCCATTGTTAGCACTATGTACTGTGACATGCACATTCAAGTATGATCAGGACTTTTGTTTTGTTTTGCATTAAGTATCATACGTTGGGTTTCCACCCAAATATAACACAAATGTTATCACAATTTTCAGAAGATCAGCAAAAGAAAATGCAAATTTATGCACTTTTCAATCCAGTCCTGTAACGCAAATATTGGGAGTGGCGCTAATTCTCCAGTTTGGTGCTGCAAGAAGAAGGTGCAACAAGATGAAAAATTATTAAAAGAGCGCCAGTTAAGGCTCAAACAAAGAAAAACAGTGGATCATAATAACAGAGAGCACATGGGACAATGGAAATAGAGTTTTGAACTGCAGCTATGTGCTCTTGGAAGAGCTCTGGTAACAGCTCTGTGTGCATAAGCATGTTGAAAGTTATCCAGAGACGACATAGAGAGCTTGCAGCGGCGTACGAAGTGACGGTACGTCATGATTGTACATCATTATTTGTTCGCTGAATTTGTTTCCATTGCACTTAGTCACATTTACCTTTTATCAATACACAAACTTTTCCACGTCCGTCAAGCATATAGCCAATTCCAATACCCAATGACCCATATTGGCTGATACCAAGTACCAATCTGGTAATTTAAAAAAAAAAAAAAAAAAAAAAAATAGCAGGTTTAACCTTGTATGGATGTGAAAAGATTGCTTCCATTGTTGTATGGTATGGATTTAAACTCTTTGTAAAACATGAAGAAATGCATACAGAGCAAGAGAGATTATCTCCCAAGGGAAACAATAAAGGCTAATCTGATCTTAATCTTATTTTAATTCCATAGAAATTGCCAAATTGCTAACGTTACACTATTTACCAGAAATCAATTCTTCTTTACAGCTTTAAAACAGTAGTTGCCAGTGGTTGCACATTGCAAACTGTTGTGTAGGCTGCTGCTTTAGAGCAGAGAAGAAGAAATGATTTCTGGGAAAACCTGACGTTTTATCGAGATGTGAGACTTCTTTAAAGTTCTTAATAAATAACATGGTATCTGATCGGTGCACAGACGCAATACCCCATTCAGCATTTTAGGCAGTACTGGAGGCATTTCCAGTACTGGTATTGGTATTGGAACAACTCTAGTTTCCACTCAGGTTTCTTTATGCACAAATTGCAAATGCGCATACAAAGAGGTTGATGGAAATGCAGCTATGGTGAGACTCCTCTCTCAGATGTGAATATGTCTATATTTCAGACATACCAACAGATCAACCTGAGGGTTAAATGAATAAATGCTGGATGTAAGATGAGCTAGCTTACCCCTCCCAAAGTTAGACCGACAATCCCCCCACCACAAAAAAAAAAAAAGAAAAAAAAAGAATGATTGTACCCCTGCGGTGGTGATTTCCTGCATGCTATGGATGCATAAATAAACATAGGCATAAATACACAGAGGACACTGACTGGGACTTGCTGGCCAAGTGGGGCAGCTGTTATTAAAAGGGCTATTTATCACTGTCACCCCTCTCAGGTTCCATCCCTCTCTGCCCTCCAGCGATGTCACTAGGCCGCACAGGAACAATGTGGCTCATCCAACCAAACCTACCCCCTCTATCATACATACACAAACACACACACACACAGACACGTGCTTGTGGTCACAGCAACACAAAGTAAACATGTATAGCTTAGCCTGCTTGCATATGTATATTGTGTGCATAAACTGGAATCGACTTCTCGTTTGATGACTTGGCTGAAGCAAACACAAAAACAAGAACCTCGCTACTTTCGATTTCCGTCAAATATCTACAACACAGCTACACTGCACACACCGTTCATTTTCCGCTCTGTTACTTTATTGATCGTGGCCACAATTATCCACTTTTCTGAAGCACTGCATTAAGTGAATTCCCCCTTTGTTGGACAATAAGTACAGAAGGTTGGCTAAGTCATGCTATTCCTCAGCCTAAGGGGACAGTCTACTTCTCCAGCACCCTCATCATCATTAGCAAGCCCAGATAAAAACACACCTCAATTAGTCCACCTCTGCTGGGGGAGCCACATCAAGTAAGGCAGACACTTCCACCTGACCCATGCCATAACTTCACTTACAGGCAGCTCTAGCCGTGACCAGACTGAGGCCAAAAGATTACACTACTGAACAATCACGTATTGCTTAAAGGTTTCAGCATTCAAAGGGAGGCTTTAATCAAATTAAATCCCTAAATTTCCAGTCTGTGCTTTGCAGTAAAAGTTGGAAAATAGTGTATGTATACAAAAGACCCTCAGGTACATAACTGTAGCCTTGGACGGTACGTACAATGCACCATCAGCATGTTTACTGTGGATATGCAGTCAGCGAGGCTCTGAAGGACTTTGAAAGAACCTCTTGCCACTGGTGCTTTACCTTCACATTGGTTTAAATACATAATATGCTCATGAAAGATATGTGAGACAGACGCAGACGAACAAACATTGGCAGTAACCTGTATATTAGGGCTGCAATAAACTGCAACTAAGATATAATTTTGTCATTTGGATTACCATAAATTTATTATGTTGATCTATTCTGTACACACAAAATCCATTGCATGTATGTCCGTCCTGGAAGAGGGATCCCTCCTCAGTTGCTCTTCCTGAGGTTTTGACCATTTTTTCCCTGTTAAAGGTTTTTTTGGGGGAGTTTCTCCTTATCCGCTGTGACGGTCCAAGGACAGAGGGATGTCGTATGCTGTAAAGCCCTCTGAGGCAAATTGTGATTTGTGATATCGGGCTTTATAAATAAAATTGAATTGAACTGAATTGAACGTTAACTTAAGTTCTTTTCATTATCAATCATTCTGACAATTATATTTTTGAATAATAAAATGTTTTATGCCAAAAAAGGCTGAAAATACTCCAATCACCAACTCCAAAAGCCCAAGGATACATCTTCACATCTTGTTTTGTCCGACCAAAAGTCCAAAACACAAAAGTATCTAATATACTGTGGTATATGACAAAGAGAAGCAAGGATGGATTACTGAACAGGCCTACCAGGCACAGGCTCAGGGGTCCAAAGCATCAGACCCCCTCACAACTTGTCTTCACTTGCAAAATGTCCCTCAAATTAACATGTACCAACCAGGAAGACTCGAGACACAAAATAACTATAAAAGGGGCCAAAACTATCAAAATAAGACACAAAATTACCTCAAAAAGACACAAAAACATTAAAAAAAATTGCAAAACAACAACAAAAAAGACACAAAGTCCATGTGTCCTGCTCCTATGTAGGAGAGGTGGTGGGGACCTTTGCACATCTGTGCCCAGGGGCCCATTGTCTCATAATTCACCCATGAAGAAAAGCAGTGAATGCTACTCTTTGAGAAGCTGGAACCCCAAAAATTGTAGCATTCTCTCATTATATTTGCTTGGTAAGTGACTTAAATTATTAATCACCTATCAAAAACATAGTTACAAATTATTTTTCTGTCAATTGACCAATCGACTAATCGTTTCAGCTCTGCATTATGCCGTTTATTTCCTGTCTACATCGACTCAATACCAGCAGCATTTTAATTCAGAACTGCCCTTTTTTCTTTCATCCCTGCACTAGTGGTCTGCACCCCCCTATAAACCTCTCACACGCAGCAATCCACTCACGATTAATGAAGTGCTTACTTAACCAATTTAAACCCTTAATTCCTATTAATTCAACATAATAGCCACCCTCTCTGCCCGAATTAACAACACTCTAGTAGAAACTTACAAATCTCCGCAGGCCAGAAAGAGTCAACCCAGCAAATTCCATATTCTTTGATAAATATGTAACAGTATGTATATCACTGTTAAAATGCATAACCCTCGTGTAAGACCCCTATCAAGTCTGCTTTACACCTGTATTACATTTCTCCCTCAATCAGCAGCTTTTCTGAGACACCGGCCTCCCACGAGGAGCAGAAACCATTACAAGGGACTGCAGCTCATTTGCAGAAAGATTGGAGATCACGCTGCATCAAAAAGTATGTGAAGCATTTCTGAGAACAAAATTGATTTATTCCATTTCTATGTTTGTATGCAGCCTCAGTATCAGTGTATTTAATGTAAATCCCCAGTCTGGCATCAAGTTGCTGTGTAGGTTGCTGCTTATTGTGCAAGTAAGAAGCAGGGCAATCAAATAACACAAGGGGCCTGCTCTGGCGCAAAATTAAGGTACACACAGTATTTTTTATATAAATATATAAAATATTTTATCTTGGACTGATAAAACATATATGCAATGTGACAAATTACATCAATCAAACAAAACCATGCATCGTGCCCTTTTTCTGATCCACTGGCGCCGCTTGTTTAAGCTGCAAAGACATTAGGCTGTTCTTCGGTGAAATAAAAGGCATAAGCAAATAAATAAATATTTCTGAATATTTCAATTTTGACTTAGGAAAAACAGATCAAGCAGAGCCCGTGGCTAGAGGAGCCTGACTGCATGCTGGTGGGGGGTAAAAGACAGCCTGGGGGGTGTGGAGGGCGTCTGTTTTTTAATGAGCTGAAACTTTAAATACTGCATAATATATAATAAAAATGGATAGTTCATTTAACTCTCCGGATAAGTCGTGGAAAAACTATTAAAATCCATTACTCTCTTAATGTCAACAGAGTAAGCATTGAGTATGAATGGAGGGAACATGATGCCGCATCATCAACAAGAAAGAAAAACAAAACAATAATCAAATTGAACTGGGAGAAAAAACGGATTTGGGCATAAAGTTAAAGTGCAAAAGCTTAAGGGCATCAGAAAAAACAATGACAATGATGTATCTAACAATATAAATTTGGATTCTCTCCAAGAACAGTAAATTAGCATGTTTAAATGAGAAGTCGAATATGAGGAAGCTTGTCCAGAATTTTTATTTACTGCAGCTTAGTCCTAATGTCAGCTGGGAGTGGTCCTGAACCAGAAAAGCCAGAATAAATGACTGACAGACATTTCAGCCACCCACTGACAGTAGCTTTGGCAATGCTGATTGGCACAGCAGGCATAGTGTTTCAATACTTCCCCTTCCCCCAGCACACACATATACAACATGTCATAAAGATAGAGAAGAGAGGGGGGTGTAAAGAAAAGAATTATGGTGCCCCTTTGTCATCCCTTGGGTGAAGAAATACACCATAATAGATTTTTAACAGCTTCAGTGTGCTCCAAAAGAAAAATAGTGATTCAAGTGTCAATGACAAGAGGTCAGCCATTATTACGTGCTGAAAAAAATCTTTTTACAATAACAAAACCACATTTTAGACACGTCTCAGTCTAAAAAGGGATACTTTGCCGACTTTCAGCCAGCCTTGTATCATGACAATGTGGTTAGTATGTGTGAATGAACTGTGGGAAGCTTCCCTCCATCTTACCGGTGCCCAGATCTCCCTGCTCGTCTCTCAGCTCAGATCTGCTGGATGATGCATTTTCGCTGGCTTCAAGGCTACTGCTTTAGATGTGTAATAATGGCAGTTGCTCAAACTACGGATTGTGCTTCTGCATTTTTGTCAAGGAAACTATAAAAGAAGGAAAAGACATGACATCAGTGACAGTGTTCGGATTTTGCATTGGAGCCAGAGCTTTTCCTACATAAATATGCACCACAATCTACTCTGATCTACAAAAAGCTGATTAGCTCTCACTCAAAAAAAAAAAAGTGCCGTATGATTCACTTCAAGATGCGACGACACCAGCAATGTACTCCAAGTAGCTTGTCCACTTCACCACATATTTCTCCATCCTGATTTGTTCATGTGATACAACTTTTGCCGACTCTGTGAACCATTCCTTATAAGATGGCTCACCTGGTTTCTTCCAGTTTCTCATTATAATTTGCTTTCCCACCATTATACAGGTCTAAATAAAGTCCCTGGCTCCACAGTCAGATGTCATCTGTGGGTCAGTGAGAACATACAGCCTCAGGCAGAACTCAAAGTTAGAACGAGAAGTCAAATGTTATCCAATTGTCCTGAATCATGAGATCACTCCCAATACCTGAGACATCTTTAAACTCTAATGATCTTATGGAAGGATTTTGCAGTCATAGTTGACAAGACAAAGACATGCTTGGTTATAGGGGGATTTGCCGTAGCCGCCCCACTGACTTCAACAGAAGTGGCACCAAACTCTGGCTCCTATGCCATAATTGAACGCTGTCACTGACACCATGTGCTTTCCTTCTTTTACAGTTACTCTGATTTTGGTATGCCTGCCACTGCAGACACAAAGAGTATAGAAGCGGATCAAGAGAGAGACCCACCTCTCTCTTTCTCAAATACAGATCAAGTGGCAAAACTAGGCAGTGCTGATCAAATGTAAACCAAGATTCTGTTACTGTTACTGCAAATTTCTCGCCTCAAATGTCTTCAGACAGATATTTTAGTGCACTGTTTGGCTGTAATACGAGAATTTGTGAATAAGAAGTGGGCGTCATACTGTTTCCTGTACTATAAAAACAGAGGCTGAAAAAACTGAGATCAAACATTAAAACAAAGCAGCACTGATCAAATATGAACCAAGGTTCTTTTACTGCACTGCCTATTTCTTACCCTAAATGTCTTCAGAAACATATTTTAGTGCACTGTTTGGCTGTAATATGAGAGTTTGTGAACATGATGTGGGTGCCACATTGTTTCCTGTACTGTAAAAACAGAGGCAGAAAAAAACTCTGATCTTAAAGTGAAGCAAAGCAGCGCTGATTGAATATAAATCAAGATTCTGTCACTGTGTTGCCTATTTCTTGCCTCAGTTGTTTTCAGAAACATATATTTGTTTACTGTTTAACTGTTATTCATGTTCGCTTGTTACCAGCTGGCCACCATATTGTTTCCTGTTGAAAAACAGCCAAACTCGCATTATGCTGGGAGCATTTATTGGTCTGGTGTGGCACAGTGCATTCTGGTAGTTGCAGATTTTCTACATCTTGAGCAAAAGCAAATGCCACAGCCCTTTTTTTCCTGTTTTTTTTTCTGGTCATATAGCCCCAATATCAAAAGTATTTGCATCCCTCTACTGCACAGACTCCCTGGTTTATGAAAAGACTATCTTTCCAGTGGTAAAATACTTCTTTAAGTAAGAATTACCTTTTAAAGCTGATCAAAGTGTACATATGTCTGCACCTGGAGATGCTTCTAGCTGAAAAGTAATGAGCTTCATGTTTCTGTTGTCACATTGTAATTCAAAAAGTGCCATTTCTCAGAGAATATTGTGACAACGTTGGCTGACATCTCTGCATTGAGATGTAATTCCAGTGTGATCCTTAAAGTGATCTGAGTGATGGCTCTGGTACCCCTGCTGCTCGTGGAGCAAGCGCTTCCACAGTGCTGGTGGCCGATCCAGAGGCTTAATAATGATAACCTCGCCAGTATTAGCTGCAGGGGTTGTTCACACAATAATTGTTTCTGCCAAGCTATATATCTATATGACAGAGAAAAAAAAACTGCTGTGACTTTCCTGCTAAATAATTGATTTAAGAATTGGCCGCATCAACTATTTCAAGAAGATGAACATGGTTTGTGCTATTTTTTTTTCTTTTTTTTTTTTTTGCACTGAAGAAACTGAGAACTTATTAGCTAATTAGAAGATAATTACAAGTCTCTGCAAGTTGATTAGCAATTTCACTGTTGAACATTAACAATTTACAGCAACACTACACTCCATTTCAGCACTTGTTTTGCTTTACTTACCTAAATTCTAAACAGTATAAGTATTTAAAGATTTCACCTTGACAAAACTTATTACCAGCTTCAGCATGCAATTAAACTTGCCAAACAGGCATTAATTCTTTGTTCATTACCACATTAGATGTGTGTTGGGTAATTTAGACACTTCAATACAGGACTAGACTACCACAGCTATTAAAAGGCATCAATCTCGCACCAAATGCTGATATATTTTCTTAATTTACAGCAGCTCATTTGCAGTCCAGATACCCTAAACCTGAACTGGCGGTGATGGAGGTTCGATGTGTAATGCTAAGCCTCCGCCGGAGCTGAAGGGGTGCCCTCCCCTGCAGTTTAGAGTGACTCAAAGGTGAAGCCCTGAAAACGAATACAATGTACTCAAACGCTCCACAGTTTAGATTTCACTGACTCACATCATCCTGTAATAGTCGCACACAAAGCTGCAGTGAGTTGCAACCCCACGCAATTGTGTCTGGCCATACGGCGGTATCAATGCAGCTCGTGGGTCAAAGGGTCAATGAGTAATTAAGACATGGTTGCCTGAGCATTCCCCATGCACACTTTCAGTCCTGATGAAAGGCTGGAAATGAAAGGAGGGGGATTTAAGTGCAGCCTGATACTATGGATCAGATTTCCATAAGTGTGTCTAAATGTTCCGTGTTCAAGGCAATTAGTATGATTAAGAGATAGTGTGGTGTCATCACGCTGTTTAAGAGGATTTTGTGTATGAATTCTGCATGAGGTTTGGACATTTTTTTTACACAACAAAGGTTACATTGCTTAGAAAATGCAAATTACTTTACATTCAGGGACTTTAAATATCTGTTTAATTTCTCATCCAGTAATTAGTGTGCTTGCTTCAGCAAAGGAAAGAGTTTTCTTTTTTCTTTCTTGGTGTAAAAGAGGCAATGGTGGTGCTAGTGTAAGTGCTGGTTAGGCCTACAAATGAATGCAGATTCCCATGGGTGTAGGTTTCAATTTAACATTAAGGGGGCGCATATGAATCTGGATGTTTGGGGGTCCTCCGCCAGAGCATCAGACACTGAATATTGTACATTCTTGTGCATTTTCTGCATCAATTTATGGTGTAAATGTCTTTAATTTCATCAAAATAAATAGCCTTTGCTACTCAGACAAATGCACGTTCTAAATATTGGTCTGCCTCCCTCCTAAAACCTACACCTTTGCTGATTCCTTCCTTAAAACCATGAGGAAGGAACAATTATTGATATATATTTATATTAAATTTAATCACCCTGTTAAACGTTCTTGCACAGGATAAGCATATTTACAAAACAGGACACTCAAGAAGAGGTGGTGTATCTTGAACAACATGTAGGCCGATATTGTAGCATTGAAGTGCAAATAAAGTCAAAAGGTGCATTGATCTACATGTACGACAAGAAATGATTCCTTCGGTTTCATTGTTGCTAAAAATGAAGAGGCCAAGGCCAGAAAATTGAGGTCGCTGATAAATGCTATTAGTAGGAGATGCTGAGGAGTGAGGAAATCAATATGGCAGTTTGTCAACCTGCCTCTCCGAGGGAGCAGGACTCTGCAGCATGGGTAAGTGTGCCCTGTCAGCAAAGCACATTACCAGAAATCAAAGGCCAGCGGAGGCCTGAAGGAAGGGATGTAGCTGTCTCTATACAAAGGCCACACTTTGGTAATTAAAACCTATTTTATCAGACCTGTCTTGTCACTGGTTTTTCTCTAACACTATTGACTATCTGTTGCATGGAGAGTGATCACTAATTTACCTTTAAATAAATGAGCCAGGGTTATTTAAATTCCTGTATTTGTCACACAGAATGAAGCAGAAGACATGGTAGTGTCAAATAAATAATGCCACTTGGTATCACTCACATGAATTATTAATAATTCGTAAGACTTGGGCTTTAAATGAAAAGCTATCTTGTTTGTCATCACTTTTTTTCCATCTTGAGAAGCTGGCTGACCCTTTTGACACACACAGATAGCGTTAAAAACCACTACAGTCAGGGGCGTCGGTGGCTTAGTGGTAGAGCAGGTGCCCCATGTACAAGGCTGTTGTCGCAGCGGCCCGGGTTCGAATCCAGCCTGTGGCCCTTTGCTGCATGTCACTCCCTCTCTCTCTCCCCCTTTCACACTTGTCTGTCATGTCAATTAAAGGCTTAAAAATGCCCAAAAAATATCTTTAAAAAAACATCTAAACATCTGTCATTTCATACACTTTAATATCTGTTGCAAAAATATACTTTTACAGTGTACTGACTCTGAGGACACATGCACTGGAGATGTTCCTCAACATCACCATGAAAACATCCAGGAAAAGACGCCGTGTCAAACAGTCTATTCTTCGAGAAATCCTAAACTTTCCATTAATCTTTAATGGAAAGTTAGCTTTCCGAACAAACACTGTCAGTATTGTATGTCAGTGTAATAACATGCATAACTGACTCCTGTGCTGCAACTTTTAAACCTTAAATAATTAAACACAAATGAACCTGTGCAGTTAGACAACAGGGGCACCGGTGACACAAGATGACACTTGTGTCAGTAGGTCCACCTGAACATCACTTATAAATACAGCAACTTGGACGAGAAGAGTGTCTTGAAAACACTCTAATAATAAAAATAGTGCTTTGTTCACAGTTTAGTGCTGTGCGCCTTCGTCTTCTTTGTAGGCGAAATAGACGGTGACAGGTCCAGCACTTGTCTGCACTGTTTCCTGAGCTCCCACCACCATCCAGCAACCAATGCCGTAGGCCAAACATGGGATGCCTGCAACAAAAGGACACAGTGGTTAAGTAGTATCTGCAGTGTTTCTAAATAAAATATAATCTGTATTTCATAGCAATAAGGTAGAGCATTAAATGTATCTACTGACCCAGATTAAGAGCTTTCAACATGGTGAAAAACTTGTCCTCAAAGTCCAGGTTCTGTGGAGGCGCTTTGGTACAGTGATACTTTATAAAGGGGAAGCAGCCTGTCCTCAGTATCTGATAGTTCGATCCCTGGACACTCCAGTTAAAGTTTGACAGTCCAAACTGGTCATTGTGAACGGAGCTGTAGCGGACACAGTATGAGGTCCACGGTGGGAGTTTCCGCTGCAGCAGGTGGCAGGTCAGCACCTCCGAGGCAGCCGGTCGAGGGCCTGTCCTGCCAAGTGTGCTCGGTAACAGGACGATCTTTAAAAAGATGCTGTGCACCTTCCTTAAAACCTCCTTCATGACTTGTGAGTGATTCACCTGCTGCTTTTTGTGTTTTAGCAGTTGGACTGCATTCAAATTACTCACAGACAGAGCTCTGACTGGACATAGATGAAATGTACCAACGTTTTTAAACCAGCTGATGCACAAAAGCAAAACACGCTGTATCTACACTCCTTCAAAGCAGCGCTGCACACAGGACATGTTAATGAGGAGCAGCTAATGTGAGCCAATGCTAGCAAACGGGACAGTCTCTGTTTGTGAGCTAAACAGTGATTCTGCTGAATATAATCCGCTACACAGAGCCACATGTCCGGATACACATGCTGAACACATACACTCAATTTATTCTTAACCAGTTCAGAGACCTGTATAGAGAGAAGCTCTCTGTGCGCGTTAGCTTACATTCTACGGTGTTAGCTCTGACCTGGTACTCCTGCTAAAGTCTTCCGGCAGGAAACGCAGCGCTGCACAGTTGTTCCTCCTCAATAGAACCACCGACTACTACTTGCATTTTATTTTTAAGTGCTCACCTGTTCACCGGATGTTACTCATGTGTCCTGTGTGACCATTCATCTCACACTATTCTCACACCTGGCCAGCCTATGAAACAACAAAGGTTAAAATCAGAATCAGCTTCTTTAGTTTATCAATTTAGAAAAACTTCACACCACTTCAATATGTGTTTATGTAATGAATTACATGTTGGAGAAAATACTCCCCTCCCCTTCTTTTTATATTTACCATACGTATTGAAATATTGTAAGTATAATGAACTTGATTACAACAGTTGCTTCAAATAAACCCATTGCAATTTTTATTACCACTGACTCCAGTGGTAATAAGAGTTTTTGTTGGGCTCCTGACCAGCAGCCTCCTCCTTTAAGTACAAAGTAATCCACAAAAAGACAGTGTTATGTTGAAATATTTCTAATTATTGTACAGTGGTCTGCAGGGGATCAGTATGATGGACAGCAGTCCACAAACGCCACAGCTACACCAAACTTTCTCCTGAACAGCCAGATGTAATACAGATTGTGGGCGACATAAAGCAACCACATAAAGTCAAGCAGTACATATTATGGGCTTTCAGATAAAAAGAAACACATATATATCGTATATGTAGAAATCTGGGTGGTTTGTGAGATATCAGCTAGGTTTGATTTCTTCAAACCAGTTGAATACAGAGCACAGCAAAATGTGTGAATGCAAACATTCATAAATTCAACTAATCTGAAAGCAAATTACAGCCTTGCAGACGTTTACAATTTACAACTAATTCCTGAAAACAATATGACTATGAAGAACAATACATGGCATTAATTATTACCTGTAGAAAAGCCTTTTGAAGTTGTGTCCCTTTCTCTGGATGTAGTAATGCAGGAGAAGACCCAGGCTGCATTTAGCCTTCCAGATCAACTAAACTATGCCACCTGATACCTGGATGAAATAAATAAAAACACATACTATATCCCTGATGCAAATGTGTGTATTTATTGCAAATAATCCATCTGCAATCTTGACATTAGTGGTTAATTTGCACTACTACTTAAATGTAAAACATGGAATAAAAAAAAAATCAAATTCACAAATCACAATAAGTAATAGTAACGCCTACAACAGCCTACAACATTGGCAAGTTAGCACATAATTTTATAAAATTTCTGTGATAAAATAATAAATATTGCTAACTTACAGAAAAAGTCCTTTGGCCATCACCTTACAGCCAACATCAGTCACTTTCTCATCAACCGTAACATGTGGACACAGGTTTACAGAGACAATCCAGTAGGGAACATCTCATTAAACAAAGTACTCAGTATACTCATCTATGTAGCACTAGAAATACTTGTGGGCACAAAGTCAAGATACTATGTAGTGTAAATACACTACATGTTGTAGTTTAAACACGTTCAATCTGTAGTTTCCAACAAAAAATAAAACAGCTTTATGTAATTTGAATGCATGAATACTTAATAATTTCATACATAAAAGCCTTTATACACAAAGCCTACTGATTCCCAAGTGGAATTACCTTGTGCATAGTTTACTGTATGTCTTCCATAGTTGTCATTTTCCAATATGTAATAATATTCATGCAGTTAAAACAGATTAAGAAGTCATTTATTTAAAGGATCATGACAGATTCTGACAATGTTATTACAGGAATTTATTCAGATTTCTGTGTTTGATCACCACTGATTCATTTCCAAGGTTCATGTGTTCATTGTGTGATTAGGCATTAAAGCTGGCATAGACATGATGACTTAACTCGGGGAGAGTAAGGCGAGTTTATTGGTGAAGCAGCTGTCTAAGCAGCGGCTTTATCCTCCACTGCTCGCATCTTGTTCTGAGCAGTCATCTGCAGCACATCCTCTATGTCCTTGATCAGATCCTCAAATAAAACAAAATATAAAATAAGTTAAATTGCTCCACATTTTTATTCCCCATGAGAACAGTCTTTTATTTGGAAATTTTCTAATGGTATTACAATATATTTTTAAGAGTTATTTGGTCACATTTTCTATAGCAAAATCATTCCAGCTGACCAGAGCTCAACTCAAGATGCAAGTTTCATCATGATCCAGATGAGGAGGGATCGTTAAAGTCATTAACATGGTACCTTAAAATTGGTTTCTCCTTGCATTTTAGAGGGCGATATTTCCTGATGGATGACTGACAGATTCCGAGCAAAGGTCACCAGAGCTCCCTGGAGATCCTCAGAGACCGTTCTGTTAACGACACCCCAAACAAACGAGTTTACTAATGTTCCCCACGTTGCCAGCTAAGAAACAATCACCTTGTTCATCTGATGGTGGTGGTTAAATGAAACTTTCAGCAGACAACATCTTCAGTCTTTGGGGGGATGAGAACAGCTTGATTTAACTGTTACAGCACTGTGTAAGCTAAAGGATTTGAGTGATAAATATGTTAAATAACTCTCTGCTTAACAACTTCTAGAGTTTGCAACAACACTTACAAAGCCAGAGGTGGCATCTTAATCCTCTAAAGAATTGTCTTTACTCTCAGTTTGGAGAAATATTTCATCCAACTAATCCTCTACGTTTTTTCTCTTGTGCTTGTCTGTGAGCAGAGAGATGTAAAGCAAACCTTAATGTGCTTAGAATTATTTCCCCTGGTGATGAACCCTAAATGTCATTAACACTGTATATCTATAAATTTTACGCAATAAAACATACTTACATCATTCCAATATTGCATCGCTCACTGCTGTCGTAAACAGCAAAGACAGTTCCTTGTTTCCTCTGAAAGTTAAGAGCCAAAAAACACACAGTCAAAAGAAGAGCTCTGTCATCACTTACTGTAGATTAAAAGAGTCCTCCACTAATTCAGCATTGCACTCTGATAACATTGTCGGACTTCTGATGTACAGTTACGATCAAGATGTAGCAGAGCAGAGATAACATCTATTTTACATTCTTCTTTTTTGTCAATACATGGCACCTACATTACCCACAATGCAACCTGACTACCAACAGTTCAACACAGTCTCACAGAAAAACGTGAGGTGGACACAACCACTTTAAAATGCATAACGTGGCAGTGGGCGTGAAATGTGTTAAAATTATGAGCCGTCAACACCAGTGAGTCTGTAAAGACCGCTCGCAGTTTGGTTGGGTTTACGTAAAGAAGAACACTTGGTTAGGTTTATAAAACAAAAAATACTTGGTTGAATTCAGAATAACATAACTACGGTTAAGATAACTACGTAGAGGACGCACTTACATATTTTGCGTAGTTAAGTACGTATGTAAAGTACTCCATGTTGTTACGTAAGGTCACATCGCTACGTTGACTTTTGGTTTCACACGGGACACAAACAGTGGTCTCCTGGTTGGCAGTCCATGTGTGTTTGACCCCTCCCACCCACCCACCCTATGCAGCCTTTTCGGTCTTTATACAAAATATGTGTGTCCACCACAACAAAAGATTCTCATGGTCTTTGCACTGGCATTGTTTTTGTGTCATTTTAAATAATCTAATTTCATGCCCATGACCAAGTAATGAGATGTTAAAAATATGTGTCAATTTCACGTATTTCTGTGAAACCGGGCTGGACAGTTTGGTCAAATATTTGGGTGTGTTATGCTGGTAGCAGAGAATGAAGCCTCAACCTGCTAGCCTCAAGTAGAGATGAGGAGCAGGATAAAGAATTCTGGTGAGCTCACTTCTTTGGGAGTCAAAACCCCCAGATTTTTTTTGTTTCATTTTCAAACTTGTAGTCTTTAGACTCAACCGCCACTGACTCAAGTGACATCACTCGTGGCAATTTATTAGCGTTCATGCAGCTTTTACCATATGCAGTACTACTCCCTAAGACCTGTAATCACACTTTGATGGGTAAAGTCGAGCTCCACTTCCAATCAATTACAGATTAAGCTGCAAAAATTATTAAGACATAAGGATGATACAAAGCCAAACGGAATTTTGAGGTTTTACCTTCAAGTTAAATCCTATACCATGAGCCTTGCACACCATAAAGAACACATTATGGTATAACATGGAAAGGTTAGAGTGAAACAAGTGGCTCCCAATAACTGCATAACGCTTCACCACAGGAGGCTGAAAAAAAGAAGATAGAGACATAGCATGTTAGTGTCTGGTTGTTGTCATTAGTTTTTCTGTGAATCTAAAACAAGATAAAATCATTTTATGTTCATATTCTAAGTTTAAGCATAATACATGGTGGTGTGTGTAGAATGGGTAGAGTAGAGATGGCTGAACCCCATACACATGTCCTTAGGGTCACTGTTGAGTTTGGGGAGTGTGTGTGATTAGTAAACATGATGAGTGTGGGGCACATGTGGTAAACTGTTGGGCCTTTCTTAATTAACTGCGGGGAGGAACAATTAAGGTTTAGAAGACATGCCAAATACAAGATGAGCTTAATTGTACGATGCCAATCAAAGAAACCACAGTTTTGGGAGTGCAAGTGTTTTCATTCAATTTGGGACAAAAGCACTATACCGGATACACAAAAGGACTACTCAATGCACAATACATATCACCATAATAGAGGGGGTTCTGAGCATTTGAGTGTCATAAGTAACACTAGAGAGGTTGATTACTTAAAAGTGGCAGGGCTCAAGAGGATAAAAATGTTCCTGGTTCTTAGGCACCTTTGGGAGACAAAAAGAGCAGGCCTAAGCCCCTGTGAGCTCAGGAGATGGCCCGTAACTCGCTGTGATGGGTGTGTGTTTGCGGTTGTCAAACACAGGACCCTCACACAACAATAAAAGTGTCCAACAGGGATTTAATTGTGTTTGTAATATGCAGCCCCCTAATGATGGCCACTGCTAAAGCCATTAACCACTGCGGTGGCTCAACTGCTGCACTGAAGCACCAGGCCACCGACTAAATGAATGTTTGATAAAATAATACAAGTCGCAGATTAACAAGCGTAAACTCAGGCATACTGCTAATAAAAGAACTCCATTGTTTAAGGCCTGGCACCAGGTTGATGAGGTGTTCAAGCATGCATACACATGCATAATGAAAATGGTATGAATTATTAATGTGTTGATTATTTAGGCTCATCTATCAAAATGATAATGAATTCAGCACCTAAACACCAATTGAGCTCAGTGCGTAATTACAGTATTTAGTTGTATTTAACAAAAATGAAGAGCAAAACATTGATCTATCTTTATGATTACAATGGCGGTGTAATAATACCCTCTAAAGTCTTGCTTTAGAACCGGCGGTTTCTTTCTTGTTAAGGACAATTTGGGACACTGCAGAAGCATGCGACTTTAAATATAGCACTTAAAATCGACCCTCTCATGTTTAAGAAAAATGTAACGTGATCAAAACTGTCCTTATAAGCAAATATAAAATGGTACTTTGGCTACAATCTGGTGTTCACAGCATTTCTCTCTGACTGGCACTGGCACTTCTAAACAGCCGGTGCTGCAATTCAGCGTTCCTCCAGTCATCATCAGAAGCATCTGGGTCATGGCCAGCTGGTCACTGTATGTGAGGTCCAGATCAATAGCCCACACCTGCAAACATGACATCATGAACTCTGTGTCACAGCAGAGCAAAACAGACACTGTCAACTTAAATTCCAAATTAATCACAAAAAAATGGAACATCAAAGTATTTCACACAGCAATCCTCATAAAGAGTGGGGTCAGTACCTTTTAATCCTTACAATGTTATCCATGTTGAGAGGCAGCAGAAAGGAAAACACGGTTAATGGTGTGTGCTCGACAGATTTAGGTAATTCAGTTGTGGAATGACATGTGCACAAAGTAGATCCTTCCCAGCGTATTTGGATTCAGTGTGCCTTGGGCTAGTTTGTTTGGCGCAGGTCTGATGAGAAGCTAAGTTCAGATATGTATAGTAAATGGCATCATTATAAGTATATTAAGGGGTCAGGTATGGTCGTAGCCTTCTGCTTAAACAGGGCTAATTTTCCCAATAATAACCTAATAGCTATGCCCTCTCTTCAAAAGTGGCAAATAAATCACCAGTGAAGGAGTTGTTAATAACTAAGTGGCAGTCGGCTGCCTCCTTTTGCTGTTCCTATTTGTCAAAGTAAACGCTCCTGCCACAGAATGCAAATCGGTGCCTGTCTCAACCCCGCAGTCGCTGTAACCTGAGCACTTTATCTCCACTAACACATGAACATCTGACCATATACAGTACTTATAGGCCACATTTATTTATTTGTAATACATTCAAATATATTGTGAAACATAGGTCACAGTCAAGGGCTGCAACTAACTTTTATTTCTATTATCGATTAATCTGACAAGTAGTTTCTTGAATAATCTTTTTTTTTTTCCTCAATGAAAAGTCAGTAAAATAGTGAAAAATGCTTATCAAATTTTTCAAGGTGATGTCTTCAGATGTCTTATTTTGTTCAAAAACTCAAAGATATTCAGTTGACAACAACACAAGAAAAGGAAAATCAGCAAATCTTCACATTTGAGAGGCTGGAATCAGAGATGGTTTGCATTTTTGTTTGAAAAATAAAATGATTAATCAGTCATCATAATTGTTGCTGATTTGATTTTTTGTCAGTAGAATAATTGATAAATAACAGATTGTCAAATTCAAAGTATAATAATGTACAGACTTGAAAAGGGCTGTGCAATACAAAAAAATATTTCACAACACTTTCAATGAAACACTTGGAGAAATACCCCAAATAATAAATAATAAATTAAAATACAATAGTGACTAAATGTTTATGATAGAATTATTTCAGGCAACATGACCTACTGTTGGTAACCTGGAACAGTTTTCCAATTGGGTCTGTCATGATAATTACATTATCGACTTATGAACGTCAGCAAAAATTCATCATGTCCATATATCGTAAAATTTTGACCTTGTGTTTACATGCGTTTGTGTACATAAGAGTGTCACTAACATTTTAGCATGATGCCAGAATGATGCCAGTAGGGTTTTTACGACCATTACAAGATTTGGGTGGAGTGCCTAAGATGAATGAACAGTGAAAAAAACACCCCAGCTTAGACACGTTTTGCTGTCATTTTTGGTCAAATTAAAAGTTCATTGCTCTTTGAAAAGCTGTACTCACATTATTATGCTGTAAAATTATCATTTTATCAATGGCATAAAATGCTTTTAAAATGACAATAATATAATTTATCATAATTATTTCTAGGGCAATTTCATCCAAATAAAGGTTGCGTATGATTTGTAATTGCATGAGTAAGTATTCTAAATTCAACATTTTGACTAAGCTTTGAAACTGAATGAAGGCTGCATGTAAATGAGAATGACATTAAAATACAGCAAATGCATGAAGTGTTATAAACAGCACAATCAAAACAACTGCAAGCTGTGTACAATTACGTTTAGCATACGTTCAGCAGTATGTCCTTCACTCTGCCACCTTTATCATCAGAGGTACAGCAGCTACCACTGGATAGATGCTCCTCTCTATGCATCAGGTTGATACCTGAGTCCGAGTGATGGACACACTCCACCGTGCCATTCACTCGACTCACTAAAAATCATACTCCAATGTCTCATTGTCACTCTTAACAAAGCCGTGGGAAATGCAAGCCTGGATTGTACCTGTTTTCTATTGCCTTGCATTTTCATTAAAAACCCTGATGCTGCAGCTGGGGCCCCACCGCTCCACAATGTGAGGAAAGACTGCAAGGGCAAACATATGTGACCCACTTCTTCCCATCAAATAAAGTAGGCAGCTTTTAGCAACAGGTTTGAATCTAAATTGATGTTTAAATCCAGACAGGTTTGCCCATGTGACTCTCTTCTGTCTGAGCTCTCTGTGTGTGGGGAGATGGTTAAGAATCTGTCTTTAATGCTCCTGCCTCCATTGAAGCACAGGCTGTTTATAGTCTGTTCTTAATTATGCTGTCAGTGAATCCCATTCAATTTTGGGTCAACATTCAAACTGAAAATTAATTTTGAGGCTGTCATCATATTATTCTGAACAGTCAAAGAAAGGACGGCTTCAGTCGCTATGATACATTTCAGAAATGGCATTTTCTGATTTTAATGGTGACCGAAATGACAATATAGTGACTAGATTAATTCCTGAAATGTAAGAAATACTGTCAGATATTTTTTTTCCCTTATAGTGAATACAATACAGTGAAATCCACAGTCCATGTTAAGACCACTGACAAATATATTTCTGCATTTTGAGACTTAATGGAGCCAAGACTATTAATACAGAATGCAGGATACTTAAATGCAGAATATTTCAAGTTTTAGGATACAAACTGCATTCTCTGAATACTGCATTGCTCACACTGTGTTAACATCTCATCCATAGGAGACCACCCTCTAGTGGCAAACATGTCCTTAACTAGTGTCTACCCTGAATCCATTTGTTATACTGAGTATACATTATGAATGCAAACATACATAAAGCTTCGACAGCAAAGAGAAACACAAAAAACAGAAGAGATGTACTGAAATGCTCTGAATAAGAGGAAGATGTATTGCTACCTGATGGATATTTAATGAAAGAAAAAAAAAGCTGAACACATTCAGTGTCCTTTTTCATGTCCTTTTGTAAAACTGTAAAGCAGCTCTGGTGCTTTCTCCACTGTTTTGCAGGTTTAGTATTTTATAGACCATGTTATAAACAAAGCATTTCATTTTACAGCTCTGGATCAATAAGCAGTCAATGCAGCCACATGTTAGGAGCAGAGGTTAAACCATCATAAACCAGCCCATTTCCAATATCATAAATCAAGAAGGTTTCAACAAAACTTAATCCTGACAAATGAGATAAGGCTTCGACGGTGCCTCGCTATAATAACAGGACAGATTTCGGCAGACCTCTGCAGGTAAGCAGCTGGGGGTTAAACACTGACAGGGCATCCCCGTGAAGCTGCCAAATCACTTGAGAATGACCTATTGTCTGAAAGATAGGTGCCTCTGAATTTCTCGGCACTGTGAGGTTAAAGGGCAAGCCTTAAATGGTGGAATCAGTGTATCGACACGACAAGACCTGACAGTTTATTAGATGGCCTTGTGACACATTTGGTCTCTGTGCCCACTGTTTGCCTTGCCTGTTTTCCAAATCCCAGGGGAGCAGTAGGGAGACACCTATCTGCTCATATGGATCCCTGATCCAGCCTAAAAATTGATCTGCTTCACCAGTATCGTGAAATAGAGAGCTTTGACACCACCCACGACCATATTTATCGTGCTAGCATGAGCTAAGGCCGTTTCTTGCCCCGCCTATGTCTCACCTTTTGCTCCATGGTGTTGCGGTTCAGAAAGGTTGCCAGGTCCACGGAGACATAACCTACAATAAGGCGCTGTAGACAGGCCTGGCCCACATGCGTGCAAATGGATTGCAAGGTCTCTTGGTGTACAGAGGTCTGAGGTACAGTGGAGCCTATAGCTTCCAGTTGACAGGAGCCGTGAAGCTGGTCTCCACAGGACAGCATGGTCACCTCACCCCCGGGCTCCAGCAGCAGATCCACTGTCAGACAGGTGACACTGTCTGAAGGGGGGTAGGCCTCCACCACACCGCCTGGACACACAATAAAAGCAGATGAATGGCTACAGTACACAGACAACAAAAAGTTATCGATGTTAGGGCACCTGAAACTCTCCCAGCAGCTGTTTAACAACCAACAAGAGTAGCAAAAAAAATTATTAAACTTGTCAGGTCACATCGGCAACATCTGGGATCTAGGAAGGACATAGGAAATGACTGCCTATTCCAAACGGTTGTATTTGCAGGTGAATAGCATTCAGTGTCTGACAATAGGTATCTGACCTTGCCTGAGGAAGGTCTTCAGGAAGCAGGCCCAGTTGGGATAGCAGGAGGTTTTAGCAGGCCGGGCGTAACGGGCAAGCCACTCTGGGATTTCATCTAAATATCTAAGCAGTATGGACCTCTGCGGAAAGAAAGTGAAGATGCACACATTAGGGTTCAACTGAAAATGAGCTGCTGACAGATCTGACATTATGCATGTTTGTTAATTCAAATACACGCCAATAACAAGCTCGGGCTACTTTATTTTGTCCCATTATCAAAGCTTTCTAGGTGTCGACTACATTATTGGAAATGCCCTTGTGTTATCCGGATGACTCCAGTGACTGCTTGTTATCCTTGAGACCTTTGGTGGCTGCTTCAATTTCTGTGCGAGTGTCTGATGGATACTGCGGGAGGGTCTATCTGTGAGTGACAGCCTATTATCAGAAGGCCTCAGGAGTCTAATGGCTTTAACTCACAGCCACAGAGACAGCACCTGCCCTCAATAACAACTCTTTCCACTGGGCAGCTGATGAATGCCTAAGCTAACCCCATCTATCTGGGGATCAATCAGGGCTTGACTGGGATCAATATCACTCTTGTTTCTGTAACTAGGAAATGCCATAATGGTTTCACCACTTAATTACGCTGTTAATTTCTAACTTTTGTTTTAGGTGTCTCTTTAACAGTTTGGCAACTCAAGTACACTGTTTCCTCTGAAAAATGTTGAAAAATAAAGTCAGCAATGACTCCACTAAACCTTTAACTGTCATTTTATACCATATATATTGTGTATTAAAGCGACAATTGAATGCTTATGTGGACTGTATGAAGAGTCCAAGTGCTGATTTTAAATACAGGGTTCTGTATGTAATAACGTCTGTGTATGACCATTAGAAAGGAATTTAATTTGGTCATACACAATAACATTTTTGAAACCTGTGCGAAAGACGGCTAAATTCTGAATGGAAATAATGTCTTTGTTCTTTTATCGTTCTATCTAGAGCGTTACTTTGTTTTGAGTATATGCTGTCTGGCTTCACTGGAGACAGGACTGGAGATTATGCTGTTGATATTCCAGTCATGTAGCAGCCATCATCATATTCAAGTACTGTAAGAGGCGAGGTCAAATGCTACACAGTGATTCCCCCTATACAAACCATAAAGCACACAATGGTGCGGCAAAAAGTGTAAGGGAACGGTTGTCATTTTCAACGGAAGAGCAAGCTCACCCCAGGACTTTGCCTATGCAGTTCACAGAAACAGCAGGACAGGGAGAAAAGAAAGAGAGGTATTTTGCAATAAATTATTTGGACTTAAACTGCGTACAGTACCCCGTGATAGGATTCAGGCTTTGCTTGGTGTCCACATAAAGCCGAGCAATCTGGTCATAAATAAAACAGATGTTGCCCTGCCTCTTTGATTGCCATTCCATCTCTCCATTACGTAGAGAAACAACTGAGAAGTCACAGCAAGTCTCGGTAATATTTGGATATAATCAGACTAGTCATACATTTAATATGAATATTTGTTTTCTGAATCACTGTCCCACCAACGCTTCAACCTCAATCTATAACAGCCCATGACTAATTTCATGCATCATACTGATATGAATCAAACATTAAGTCGCTCTCCTGTTATCACATTCTCCTCATCCCTGGTTGAATTTTAACATCTTCGCACAAGGACAGCAACCTTTCCTCTCTTAAAGACTGCATAAAAAGCACTTTCACCTTCAGTGAAATGAAAGCAAACATAAAGCATAAACACTTATACAACATGGAAAATATTCACCATCTTGTTAAGGTAAATTCAGGTGAGTTATGTTAACGCGGAACATTATATATTTAAACTCCTCCATGCAAACACAGACTGCACAATATTTAGACAGAAAACATCTGCACAAAACGTCCCCGCACCTCTTCAGTGGTAGTGATTATCAAATGACCCATTTCGTTGACAAACTTAACCTAAATAAGGTGTTGCTCAAGATCTGTTTGTACACAGCGTGACAAAAAGAAATACTCCATCTGTTGACGCTATTAGGTGTAATTTTTACCCTCTTGTGCCTAATGATCCATATGCAAGCTGTGTGAGCGCTTAAGTGTGTGTGTGGCCCCCTTCAGGCGTTGTATGGGTGCAGATCTACATGTCTTTAACCTCTCTCTGTGTAAATGCTAAAAGAGGCCTGGGGGCTTTCTGCAGGCTGAAACATTGTGCTGGAGGCTATGGGCCTCACATTATTCAGAGAAGCGCGCTCATCTCCTAGACCTCTTTGGAAGCACCTCTAGTGTGGCTGCAATCCCTCCTCCTTCTTGTTGTTGTACCCTTTTAGGCTCTCTTTTACATTGCCAGAAGGGATCTGATTGTTGGTATTATTCTAAAAGACCACATGGTATTCTTGTGAGTCAGGCTTCTTCATGCTGAGCCCTTCAGAACAAACAATAATTACAAAAATATGCACGCAGTCTGTGTAGACAGAGGCCAAGTTTACTCTATAATCCTCTCTCTACTTTTACAGTGATTATAAAGGGCATGAGACACTCCACTGAATTGTAAAACATACTTGTATAATACACACTTCAATCAACACTTATTTGTTATTTTTTTGGTAAACAATGATCTTAGTGTTATTCTTGGTAATTCTGAATAAATATTTAAAATGCTTCGTTTGATCATTTGTGTTTCATTAATAATTAATTAAATTGCGACTATTTTTGTAAACATAGCTTTAAACATCTATTGCATAAATGCTTGCAAATATTCAGTATCTATTCTGTTTACCAGCTGTCACCGCTGTTGCAATTAGGTCTACTTCTTTTCACCAACGTGCTACGATAATGAGTGTTATATCTCAAAATGTACTGCCATGTTTAAACATCCATCTACAGTTTCTGCTGTGAGGAGAGGATTGCACTGATATAAAATATTCATATGTTTCTATCTAATCAACAACATTGTTCTGTAGTCTTTCAGCATATAGAGCCAAATTGCTATCTTCAATATACACGAGTACAACAGCAGAAGGACGATGTAGTGCATTTAAGGGGCTAATACATTTTAGGGGAAAACAATGTCATAAGAAAAAAAGCATGCAATGAGGAGCACAGGATGTGGGCTTTGCTTTGATTAAAAGAGCAAGGTGTAGAATAAAGGCCAGTTAAAGTGTTGTGTCCATATGGCCCAGAAGCCCCGAGGCTGTCGGCCTACACTGGGGGCCTCGGCACTCTTCCCTCTCCATGGGACCCCAGCTGGTGAAACAAACCCCATTTACTTTCCTGTGCTGCCTCAGCCACCATTATGGACCTTGGCTGTGGCTCAGCCACTCTCTGCCATAATTAACAGCACCAATGCCACAACAATTACAGCCCCGCACTGCACATACACTATGAATCAAAGAACGAGCTAATAGGAACAAAACAGAGTGAGCCATAAGAAGCTTGAGATGACTGCTGTTCTTTCAAATGGAATAAAAAGTAAAATCGTTGTGCTCCAAGCCCACAATCATTAGCCTGTAATTAGTTTACACAAAGCTCCCAGTTAAATGGCAAAATACGGTAATTAACACATGACAGAAAATCAAAGGCTACTTTGTAAGCATATGAGAAATAAGAGCCAGGGGCTCAGAAGCTGTGTACAGATTGCATCTGTACTAAATGAATGGTTTACCAATGATTAAGTGCATTTCATTTGTTTTGAATAGGTCTAGATTAAACCTGAATTTATTTTTTGATGAGAAAGCAGATGTTTAAATTTAATAGAACAACTACAGTGTCACACCTTTAACATAACACATGGTATTAGTACTAAAATGGTATAATTACTAATGGCTCAGACCAATCCAGTGAGTGTTATGGACAGACAGAGACAGAAAGCTCAATGTTGTAATGCTGGAGCAGCAGATCAAAGCATCATCAGCTGCAAACAAGGATTACAGTGTTTAGTGTCATTTGTACTCTGATATACTTTCAAGGCATTTGTAATATTAATTATATCAGCTGTGAATCTGTGCAACATTAATCTGCACAATAGTTTTAAAAAATATAACCAAAAAAGAAATGCTCTTTTGACCAGAGTGTCTGCACTGTGATTTAATTGTCACTGTCAGTTGAGTTTTGGACAGGCTTTTGTTCTCCCCAACGCACCGACACTAGTTGATGTGTGTTTCCTCAGAGAATGGATAATGGCTGTGTGTATAAACAGATATTTTTATCTATTGATTTAATGTTCTGTGGCTATGTGAGTGATGCTCAAAATACTGTACTACAGGGACCAGCATTATGACTGTTACCCCACTCTTAGCTAAATGATGGCATCTCTCTGACCCCACTGTGACCTTTTCTTCACTCAATGACAGAAGTGAATCTAGCCCCTTATTTTTAAAGCTGTTTCGTCTCAACAATGAGCACAATCTCCATTTTAATATCTAGCTGTTACTGTAATGTTATCTGTTAAGTATCTAGTTGTTACCATGTTAACTTTAAATGGCCGATCCCTCATTGGTATGTGTGTAATAATAATAGCAATAAACTTTATTTGTATTGCACTTTTGTAAAACCAGTGCTTTGGAGGGAGCCATAAAAGCAAGACATAATAGTAAAAAACATCAATTTAGGGAGAAGTAATAAGGGAAATAAATAAAAATAATAAAAAAGCAAACCAAAATTCAAGCAAATTCAATAAAGCACTGCATAAAAGTAAGTGTATAAAATGTCCTTTAAGAAGTGGTTCTATAGTTTATGGCAGGGAGGGAGTGACGTAATCCTCTGAATTACCTGAATCCACTCTGTGTTCCATAGCTCAGGACCGTAACGATGGCATTCCTGTAGGGCCCAGTTATAGCAGCTAAGATGGCATACATCACAGTATGCTGTGCCACGGCCACCGTGCTCAGAGTCCATCTTAAAGAGCCAGCGCTGCACATCAGTGTTTCGGGTCATGAGCTCAGCCAGTGTTTCATGGAGCTAAACCAAAGGAGAGACGTGTGAATTACAAAATACATAATATCATTAGTTACAAATACAAGTAAAAATGTATTCTGTGTACAGGCAGTGATAAAATCCCTCCTGCTGTAATGGTGTATGCATTTGTGTTTTTAATCTCTGACCTGGTTTAGCGAGTAGATGTCTCCTTGACCAGGCGGCACATCAACCTCTGCCCCGGCGAAGATCCTCCTCCCTCCCGACTTGGTGCTGTAGAGCTGTGCAATAGCCGGTTCTGGAGCCAGGATTGGCACTCCGAGCTCGTCAGCCACTGCCAGGTCATCCACATGCGCCACTCCACCCACAATATAGGCCTGCTTCCCCTGGATCAGGTTCCTGATGCGCTTCAGGGTGCGTGGACTGTACTTTAGCAGCGTGGACAGGCACATGTTACGGGTCTGGAAGAGGGGGAGAAAAAAAAAGATTTCTGCTGGAGCTAAGAGTTCTAAGTGTGTCTTCCTAGGGTTGTTTCTTGACCTGATTTATCACTGTGTACACACAACAGATCTATTATTGTAATAGCCAGCAGGGTTTTAACCTCTCCTGTATTCCAGCAGGTTGAATTGATAAAAGCTGCCTGTGGGAGTCCTCCCCTATCCTTCACATCTTTAATGTGTGCTAGCAATGAGCTCCTTGGGAATATAACTAATTACTTCACATCTGTATTTATTTGATCCACATGGAATTATCCCTTCTGTCACTGGCAGAATGCGCTGCCAGCCATGGGTAGCAGTGATTCATCTCAGCAACACGTCTGGCACAGTTTAACAACAAAACAGCGGGAAAATCAATAGAAAGAAATGAAGAAGACCATGTCATGTTGCACATTCAATCTAGTGCAAAAGGATGTAAAAAGATGGATAGAATAGCTGGATGTAAAAAGACAATATAACAACACCTTCATTTTATTGTGTTGAGGTAATCAAAACAAGTCAGAATGTCTGAAAATGCAGCAGTTAGGTGGAATAAACCGTTAATAAAACCAACAAAATGGAATTTAATTATTTACTGAACACCAGCGAGAGACTGTTGCATGTATTTTAATTAAGTATAACTTAATATAGCTTTGGTGTGTTTACTTCAAAATAACACTGATGTTAAATTTCAAAAGTACTAAATGGGGATGAAAAATATTAAACAGTGTAACTCTCACAAGAAAACTGTATAATAACAATCTCCTGTAGTACCCTCTAGAGGAGAACTCACAAACTACACATGCTTGTAGCATCTCTACACAACAGTCTCTACAGTGAACTCGGAGATCCTGCTGTAACATTAAGCGCACTCAATCAACTAGTTTACATTTGCGCACACAAAATGTGGATGTGATTGACCTTACTGAGAAATAATCTACAGCCTCCGGTGTGATGATGATAAAGCGTCTGACATAGGAGGATGAGGCCTGAGTGGTACCATCCTCCACTGTGGCTCCATCACACTTGAGGAGGCTGGTGTAATAGTGCAAAATGTCATCCCCCAGGTGCCTCGGACATACGTAGATCACCTCCACATTTTCATCTTAAAATATACAAAGACAACAAGAAGTTTACAGTGATGCGCACAAAGAAAGGTAACGTGCATGTGGCGGTGAGGCTGTGAAAAGCTCCTACCTCTAATATCACACAGTCTGCCTATTTGGATGTTCTGTAGGACGTCAAATCCCCTCAAGCTCACTCGCTGGCTGTGAGAGTATCCTGTCAGAACAAGGTCACAAAAGTCTGCACAACACTTTCACAGAGAGATTCATATCTCTAATTGGCTTCATTAAAAAAATGTGTAGCTCCGTACAAGTACCCTCACATGTGCACGCTGCTAGACTTGGCGGTGGGGTAGTTAAGTCTAATCACACAGTAGCGCAATCTGATGATTAATTTAGCTTAATAACTAGCAGGTGCAGTGTCTGTCATGTGCTGGGAGTCCTGTTGCACCATGTCCAGCCACCGCTGAGCTACATCCAGTGGTACCTCCAGGACTTTACTCTATGTCTGTCTGGATTTCTGCCTGAGAGAGAATCCTCAACTGAATCAAGGTAATTAAATGATTGGATTCATGCTAATTAACAACAATGGGGTTCAACTTTCTAATTATCCTTGCTCACACAGCACTCTCTGTAGCCACCCCAAGTGCAAATAAAGCATTCCATCTGCTAGTAATTAGGCTTAATAATTTTAGACAATCGCTCAATGATTTACAATGCACATGCCTGATTACAGTCTAAATGTGAGTGCCATGGTGAAATTAGAACAAGAACGGATCATAGCTTGCACTCTACGTCTAGTGCAAAAACACGGCAGCTTCTTCCTCTTGTGTGCGTGAGTGTGTGTGTTTTTTGCAAAGCAATAAAATAAGACCTTTGTGCCTCTTGCAAATATTCAACATAATGGCTTTTCATTTGCTTAATCTGCAAATTAAATGGCGATTGAGACTAAATTGTTCAGTTCCCTGGCATGGGGACTGTCATCATCCTGTGAGTGCTTTCCTGCAGAGAGTCATTTGAACGAGACAGAGTGCCTCCACCAGGGCTACAGACTGGGGCAGCAGCAGAGTGGTGAGACAGGGGATGACTGCTGCTAGATCAGATGTGCATGTGTGTGGGTGTGTGCGTGTGCGTGTGTGTGCAGCAGGCAGAGAAAGCTACCTAATGAAGGGATGTGGATAATGGTCCTCTTGGAGGACTGGATGTGTTTCCAGTTGGCTGCCAGATGCTGGGGATGGAGAAAAGGAGTGATCAGAGAGGGGACTGCTTGGACGCGTCGCACGCACACACACACACACACACACACACACACACACACACACACACACACACACACACAAATCATCACTGCATAGCTAAAACACATCAACCCAATCTCTCTCTGGGCTAACAGAAGCAAACCAAGCATAAAATACCACCTTAATTAAATTAAGCGTTTACTTTAGAAACATCTTCTCACAATTAATTCAATCAGCAAGGTACATGATGCTACTGCCAGGGGAAGATTAGCAGGCTTAATTAACAGGGTATGAATGTTTAAAGAGTGAGAACATACATTTAGTGCATGTATACACACACACAGTGATGTTAAAACTAAATGAACTCGTAGGCACTAATTAATATTGTGTCAGCGGCGTTCTAAAAGATGTTCAGCCCAGATGACAGCACAGACATGACATCTACGCTGAATGGGGAAAAATTTACAGAACATTATACATCTAGGCAAACTATGCTGTCATACCACTCCCTCCAAGAACTAAATAGATGTAGATTTTTATTTCTTGGGTTGAGGATTGTAAGGTTCTGCTATGGTGGAAAGAAGGTAGAAATAATGTTGGTCTTCACAGCTTAACAAGGCATATCCCCCCAGAAAATCGAAAAAGTAAGACATTTTTAAATCTACTATCTATAATATTATATCTATTTACAGAATGTCATTATATATTTAGCTACTGTTACGTGTATTATAATTAACTGTAGGTAGGACTGGGTACCTTCTGTGTCCTTGATCTCCAGCCCTCATAATCACTGTTTCTCCATTTGTCTTCTTTTGCTATCAGTGTGGCTGCAGTTTTACTTTCTTCATCTGTCTCACTCTTTCTCTCTGCTGTTCATCTAACTCCTCCTGTTTTATGTTGTCTTGCTTCTCTCTGATGTTTTCCTCTGTTCGTTTGTCTCACTGCTCCCCTCTGCTGTTCTGTGTTTCTGTTACTCTCAAAGCAGAAGTACTAAAACAGCACATTTTAAAGTTACACACCAAGATTAATGTCCCTGCGTTTTTATTGACATGACACTGCCACATCTCTGTGTTACTTTTATAATCATTTACTAAGAGTAGTGCATGAAGGATGTTGCTCAAACACAGATTTTGACTGGCTCTCTGTGAAACACTGGCGTTTTTGACTGAATGGAATATAGAACTTAATTGTGACAAGCTGAAATGTAGAAAATATTTTCCTTTTAGCCTAAATAATGTTTTAAAACACTGAACTTGTTGTTTTTTCACAGATTATGCAGATAATTTTGACAATAAATGATAATACATCAAATGGAACCATGTACATCAACATTTAAGATTTGTCTTATTTAACTTAATCTAAAATAATGAATAATAGTCTGACTCTTATTTTGAAAAAATGGGAAAAAAGAGAAACAAATGCAAGCTCTTAAAAGGTGAGAGAGCAATATTAAATAAGAGGGAGAGAAAGTGAGAAAGCACACATTGGATATAAGCAACATCACCTGGGCTCTGCTGCGGTAATTCTCCAGTTGTCTGAAACGTCGGGCCTGAAGGGCCTTCCTGACACGGCGCATCTGAGTGCGCATCAACCATGAGATAGTGATGGTACCTGCCGCCCACTTGCGCCGGCAGTGGCGCAGGTAGGCTGTCCGGGCTAAGCAGCGCCTCCAGCAGGACTGGATGTGGATGGCAGCTGCCTCAATGCCTCCCTCTCCCTTGTAGCGCTGACCTGGGCGTAAAACCAGATCCGATACCTCCTCCCAGTTTTCAAGCACTGAGAGGAGGCCGATCACTGGAGGAGCCTTTCTCCAAACACTATCCCAACCATGCCCAAACTCCACTAGCTGTTCCCCGCTCACTCTGGCTAGAGGCACGGCAAAATCCCTGAGCAGCTTTTGAAGGGCCTCCAGAGCATCCTCCACACTGCTCCAGCAAAAACTGAAGCTCTGCTTGAAGTGACAGAAATCTGTCGCCAGTGGGTTTATCCGTCCCTTTACGATGGTAAAGGGATATTTGCTGATGTTTACTGGAACTTGCACAGGTAGATTCTACAGAACACAGAGAGACAAGTGAGAGGCAACCAACCAAGACTTTGTTTATACAATTAAAGGAATTGAAATGTCTTAGATCACCTTCTCTTTCTTGATTTTATTTAACATCTATTTAAAACTATTACAGTATTCTCACTTGAGGGCTTTTAGGACTAAGACCATTGGTTCCTCGCATCATGCCACTGTGGTCCATGCTCTTGGAGGTTGTGGAGGGAGGCGGTGTCTTGGTGGTCCAGAGGGGTGTTCTTTCACAAATGGATCTGGTTTTTGTTTCCCATTTCAGCTGCTTGTGACACCTGGACTTCGAGCTTATCAGACCTGAAGCCACAAACAGACAAGCTTGACTGTACTCTATCACTGATCAGTCAGTGGCAAACCGTCATTAGTGTCAAATCAAGTGGCAGCTGTTCCTACAACAACAGAGTCACTAAAGGGTTTAAACTAAAAAACAATCAAAACAATGAGAGAAATGGCAAGAGAGCAAAACAGAAGACAAAATGCATAATTGCCTAAAAGCCAAATCAAAATATTGGATTGCCACAATATTTCCAAGTGCAACAGACCTGTCTTAGAAGAATATGAATCCTCTCTGGGGTGAAGAGAGGCAGCCTTGTGCTGGATCAACATGCTAAGCAAATTTGTATCTGGCAATGATGAAAAGGAAAATAAAATCAACTTTAAACACATTGTGCTTGTTCATTAAAGTTTCAGACACAAACAATCAGTGAGCATTTGTCTGCATTATAACAGAGGTAAGATGTTGAAGATGAGGTGGTGCAATGTCTGTTTACCTGTCCCCATGTCTTCTTCAGGCATTGCCAGGCTATGACGGCCCTTTGGTTCAATGGCCGGAAGATTCTTCACAGGGCGAGTGATCATTCTGTGATGTTTTGCCTTAACAGAATATTTTTATAGGATCAGAGGTTGTACGTCTGATAAATTAAATCAAAGCAATGCCACCAGATCCTGGTCCACACCGTAAAAGTTGCTGCCCCCAGTCAAAGAAGGCTGGCCCTAAGCACTTGTTTAATCAAATGTTTTTCTTCAGTAAATATATTTTGTTTTTCTTGAGATACTGTCTTAAGTATATCAGGTGACCAACCATTAATAAGACTCGCAGCAGCTTCGATTTAAGATAAAAATAACTTTCTAGCAGAACAAGTATAAAGGAGAAGCCTGGGATAGCCTACATGATTACAAACAATGGATTTCCTGTATTCATTAAGAATTTAGGAGAGCCATAAAACTGGCACTGACAAAGTTGTAAACTGTCCTGCAACCAATCTAACCCTACATCAATTAATCACAAAGTAGCCAATTATGGGTTTATTGTAAAACACTATGACTCACAGCAATTCTGTTCTGCTAAACATTTTTAATACACACTACCATATTGTAATAAAATTAAAAGTAGATGATTTAATGGCCTAGTTTACCATGAGCAGATTCAAATGTGTCATTACTCATACAACACAAAGTTTGTGCTGCTGATCCTCCAGACTTGTCACCTAATGTCCTCTCTTTCGTTCTCCTCAGACCACTGAGCTCTCTGACAGACCACAGGTAGTAGCCAGGTGCTGGGAGAATCTCCCCTCAAAGGCACACATCTGTTTCAGATGGGGTTGGGAAAAGGTGGCACCTTTTTGTAAAATTGCTAAAATGCAAAAGCTCATTTCCTGGCATGGGTACGGAGAGGAGAAGAGCTGGCCTGAGTTGCAGAAGGAGGCAGCAGGCAGAGAGCCAGTGTATAGCAGTTGGGGAAGCTACGGCTGTCTTATTGGCATGCTGGACCAGGTACCTACTTCTGTCCTGAGACAGCTGTAAACCAGTAGCCCATAGCACAGCAATCAGGCGACTGTTTCTTTAGAAGAATGCTGATGTGCTGCAATCTGCTGCTTTCCGCTTTCTGCAGCCAGCGCTTCCATCTCTCCTATATCAGAGTGACAGTCTTGGCCGCTATTTCTCATGTCAGGTATAGATTACCAAAAACATATTGGAAAAGAAAGTGTGTAAAATATATCTAAAACTAATGCCGACCTTTGCAAAGATTAATTTGTTTGCTGTGACAAGTGCTGGCTGTCACCACTGAGCCAAGTGACCTTTATGTCACTGTCTCTCTGAGCATGCAACTTGAAGCATCTATTAATGCAGACCTGTACCATCACTCTTTACTCCAGCATAAAGTGTCTGTTGTGGGAATTAAGGGAGTGAGCATCAGGGGAAGGAACAATGATATCCAATTCATCTTAGTTGTAGCAGAAATTCTTGTAATGCTTTCTAATCAAACCTTTCCTGAGGCATGTGCTGTATGTTACAATTAATATCAACAAAGACTCAAGACACGGGAATCAATTTCTCACAGTGCAAAGCAAATAACTGGAGGACATAACATTATTCTGATTATAGTTTATTATTACAGTCGACTGTAGTCTTTTCCAGCAGTCAGACTGAAGTGTGATGAGAAAATCTGCTCCATAACTAAGAAAGCAAAAATGCCATGTGTAGCCAGATCTCTGCAGCAAATAAAAAGTTAAAAATCTCCTGGGTGTTGAGTTTTACAAAGCCACAGTTAAATTAACTGTCGCCCACTCCGTGACTGTTCTGAATGCTACTCAATCTGGTAACAAATTGCAGTACATAATTACGGGAGGAAAAAATCAACCATCACCTTGATTCCATAAAGAGTCTGAAAGGCTTTAGGGCTGATTTTAGTCACAAAGACTTTTCATAGTGTTTACTCTCAACCTGCACAATACATCACAATGAGATACTGATACAAATGTCACTAAGTATATCTTTAACATTATTTCTAGCTATAATTAAATTGAAAATACTTCTTATGATACTGATGGCCCAAAACCACACTTTATTTTAACAGCACCATAACAAACCCCTCTCTAAAGTATTGTTTCTATGGAAAACATTTATGGAATAATAATCATCATCATCATCATCATCTACAGCTGAAGTTATACTAATCTACATTTATAGTCAGATTACTTACTGCATTATTTGTGCTCCTCGTGTGGACATTAGGGAGTGATATCCCAAATTTCTGGTGCATAATGGCTCTGTTGATTGGGTGAGCAGGGTTACACAGCAAACGCATGGTTAACGCTGACTTGTGCTGAAGGAGACAGATAGAGAAAAGGCTTCAAAACTTTAAATTAGAAATATCAAAAATTGAAATGTATGTGTAATTCTGCTAAATGTGGTTTCCTTTTGTCTTAGGTGCTACCCTATCCCATGCTTCTTTTGTTTGACTTGCCTGTTATAATGTAGAATACAATGGAATAGTTGAATTTCTAACCTACCTACCAACAGTATTGTATATTACCAAGTTAAAAAAGGAGTTTCTTTTCTGAACATAAAAATAATTTACCTTTTCCCCAGGTGAAGCCCCTGGAAAGTCTTCCCTTTGTGGACGCACATCTTGGATACTCTCCAGAGCTGGTTTCCTGTGTGATGTCTCTATTTCAGACTCAAAATACCCATCACCATAATTTATGCAAACATATTTCTTAAGTGTTCTAACAATGAGATAGTAAAGGACACTGTCCCCACTGTAGACAGTTATTTAGTAATACCAAATGTAAACTTCTCCTTACTTACCATTTGGGAATCTGCTTCTTTTTTTGTAAGTCTTCAATTGCTGGAAGAACCAGCAGCTCATTGGTCACTGTTTTCAGATAATCCTCTGCATGCCACTATTCACAATGAAAGACGTTGTCCATTTCTAATTAAGTTACTTTTGTCTGATGTACATGCAATACTACTATTATCAGTGCTTGTTCTGCATGAAGCATCCTTACCCTGATGCTACTCTCTGTCTTGTGAATGGCAGCATCCAAAGCTTGAATGTCCAGTGTTTTTCCCTCCTCATCGATAGTGATGTTCTTGAGACTACATCTGAGTTTTCTCAAATCGTCTTGAACCTGTAATGCAAAGGTCTGTGATGTACATACAACCTTGACCCTTAGCCCTTTCATGGGATCTCATACACTGCGTGACTTCGTGACAAAATTCTCGATATTAAAGTTTGTATTTCTACCATAAGGAGTGCTATGAAAAGCCTGTGACCAAATACAGAGTGAGGTAAATTAACATTTGAGGCGAGCAACACATGCTTTAGTTTATCTAAATTTCTTTCTAGAGGTTTAAAAGATTAAGAATTATTAGGCTTAAAGTTCATGAAACATTTAGTTACTGTCTGCATTGTGGTCATATGTTAACTTAGCCAACTTGTTAACTTGAGCTAATTAGCTAGCTAGCAATTAGCTAAAGCCTAGCGCTGAGTAGGCTATTATCTAGTAAAGTAACGTTAGGTTAAGGAAGCCATTACCTGAAAGAAAACTTCTCCCAATTTCTCTACATTTTTAAGCGTGTCAGACATTTTTTGTAAAATTATAATAATAGTTATAATTTGACTCAAACATATGTCACGATATCATAATGACGACATGTAATAGCTAACGTTAACTACTGTAAGCAATAAACTAACCACTCATCAATCAAAGGCCTTCAAACAGTACTTGTCACCATGACAACGAGAGGTTGACCGGTTGTTTTTTGCTTCCCCGAGTACGAACTGTCAGACAGTCCATCCAAATCACCGGCTACTCTTCGTTACAATAAACTTATAAATAAACCAACCATGGCCCAACTTGTTTCTCACTGTACTCGTTAACGTAAACATTTATTAGTAATTTATTGGCGGAGCGTTTGAGTGGGCGCTTGCCTGAAAGGTAAAATTTAGGGAATAATCCCCACAATAATACAACATTTGAGTACGCGAAGCGCATTTACTGTCAGTGTTGCCGTAGACACAAATTACATTTTCAACATCTGTAATACAAGAATAACTTATCTAATAACAATGTACATAAATGTATCAAAAGGCGTTATTAAAATAAGCTTTAAGCCCTGTTTCTTCAGGGTAACGTTGCACCGGAAGAGATCACTGCAGCGGCTCAGTGAGAGTTGAAAGGTTATCAAAGTTAACGTCACGTCAAGCTAGCAGCTACAGAAGCTTGTCCTAACATCAACATGTCATCTACAGAAGAAGACACAGAGGTGACAATTCCATGTGTGGTCATCACTAGCTCTGACAGTGGTTTTCAAGAAGAAGAGCTGATAAAACGTGAGTTTGACAGAGCTTTACGTGCATGATTTAGCAAGCAGGCTAACGCTAAACAAAGCTAACTTCCTTTTAGCACAGTAGATTACATTTAGTAGCGCCTGCATGTTGCTAATCCAGGTTAATAACTAACTTGTCTGCGGTTAAACTAGTTAGTGATTTATTTTTGTGGAGGTAAGTTAAAAACCACAATAGTAGAGCTGATGGAGGTTAGGTGCATCTTATTTCAGCAGCTAACCGGTGGTCACAGTGAAAGCAAGTTGTTTCACTAAACGTAGTGTCTCTTAACTTGTGTGTATGATTAATAACAAACGTGTTTTTGCCGCAGAGATCCTCAGTTCAAAGACTTTACCCGAGCCGATCAAGCGAGAAGAAACAGTAGTCTGGTATCCATGGACCATCAACAACAAATACTACACAGCGGATGTCAGGCTATGTGTTGTACCAAGCACTTTTCAAATGTCATCGGAGATTGCCCAGTCCATGCAGGCTTTCATCGCTTATTTTGACAGTACAGTGGTACGTGACTTTCAAATGAGCATAAGTTGAGAATCTATAGACTGTGATACATGTGCATGCGTTTACTATGTGTGCATGGTGTTTGCAGAAGGATGGTCTGGAGAAGCTACAACCTTGGATATCAGTGGTGGAAGATCTTGCTCCAGAGGTGCTCATTCTGGTGTGTGACAGAGTCTGCGAGAATGGTTCGTGCTTCAGCTCTTTATGGTTTCCATTAGCTTGCAAAACAATCGTCCAGGGTACTATATTGAATGTCAAATGTATTTTGTGTTCAAGGGGTGACCAGACATGCTGCACAACAGTGGTGTTTGTCTCATGCCTTTGAGCTGGTGGAGCTCAATCCACAAGAGCTGCCAGATGAGGATGGTAAGTTTTCCAGAGAACAGAAATTCCAGTGACACTGCATACATTTATTTTCATGCTTCAGCTTTTGTCACATTTTGTTCTCATTTACACTGTCTTTGCTGCCTCATCAGATGACTTTCCAGAATCCACTGGAGTAAAGAGAATTGTCCAGGCTCTCAATGCCAACGTGTGGTCCAGTGTGGAGATGAAGGACGGTGAGATGAGATCAGTACAATTACCTGTTGCACTTTCCCCTGTCTACGTAATTTATCACTCTGTGTGTCTGGTATGTGACTGTTTATATCTCTGTCTGATAGGCCACAATCAGGGCTTTGGTCTGATGAGTAGTTTGGTGGCTGCCAGACACAACAACCCACACAGCTCTCCACAAGAGCCACCGGTCAGTTACAGTTTGATGTAACCATTTTCATTTATTTTGATTGTAATTCAGTTTTTATTCATAACTTGTCTTGTTTTTACTTCCCTCTCATTCATCATTAATACATCTATATTTAAATGAGATTTAAAATTTGTAAGGTTTCAATGAGGCATGTTAACCCTAGCTCCTTTTTGTAGCAGTCTTCCAGCTTGCCAGTAGAGGGCTCACTTGTTACTGAGGATGCTAACCATACAGAAAGCAGTGCCAACACAGACACACAGCAGGGCACAGTAGTTGGTAAGTGAACAACTTCATCATTTCCCTCCAAAACATGGATATTTTAATAAATGTGGAGAAGACATTTAATGTGAAGTCATTAATATTCACTTGTTTTCATTCTCTCAGATGCAATGACTGATTTGGACATTCAGGAACTTGCTAATCTCACAGCTGGAGATGCAGATGTGGATAACTTTGAACGTCTCTTTACCAAATTAAAAGAGATGAAAGGTAATTGGGGAATGTGAAGTGAATACACACCTTGGATGTGTGCATATACCTCACTGTGGTTGTCAGATATTCCCTCTGCTGACGCCATTTAAAATGTTTTGTTTGTCTCTGATTTTCCACCTGCAGATAAAGCTTCTTCATTGCCTCACGAGCAGAGAAAGGTTCATGCAGAGAAGGTATGTAACTGTATTCACCTCTGGTTACAAGACACCAAGACTAGGACCTGTTCATGTTCATAATCTGTGGATCCTGGTTGTATCAAAAAAGTATCATCTGTCATGAAATAGTTGTAAAACAAATCTGATTGTTGGAGCACGTTTCAGTAGCTGTGTCTCAGACTGAATCCTCGATTGGCTCAGTAAATCGTGTAGGTAAATATGTTTAAAGTCTTGTATCGAGTATTTACACTTATCTACTTTCCAGGTAGCAAAAGCGTTTTGGATGGCCATCGGTGGTGATGATGATGAGATAGATGGGATATCATCGGGTGAGGAGAGCTAAAAGTAGCTGCCTGTGACTCATTCTCTTTTCTCCTGGCCCTCCTCCTATCCTGGGCCTCCCACAAGATCCAGCGCCCTTTGACTTGCTTCTTGCACCTGGAAAGTGGAGATGCTTACAGATGGTGCTGTAGGCACAGTCATGTTTAGAAACTTTTGATTCTTTAAATGAAATGATTGCAATGCCGGTGTATAGTGAGAAGATATCATGATTAGGGAGAGAAGAGATCCTGCAGATGGCCCTGACCCTCAGTGTTCTCCCCTGGGTCCCTCACTCTGCCATAAGCCCCCGAGTGAACCTCAACACAGGATGACGTCGCAGGTGGAAAAAGAAATTAAAATAACGTATGTATATGTCCCTTAGGTACAGTTGTCACATATATTTGCAAGTGACATAATGTGCCTTATCCTTAGAAGACATTTAATGCATATTCTGTTGAATCAACATAAAGACTTGTGATTTTATTTTTTTCCCTCTTGTGTATTTATTGTGAACACAAGACTGTTGCACTATGTGCAGCACATTTCATGCTCATCAAAAAAGATATGCAGACTGGAAAAATAGGAACACCTGTATGCTGCGATGGAGCACCTCTGCAATAAATAAAATGTTCAGTCCCTGTGCTGTGTTGGACAACATTATACCGAAGGGTGTTTGAAATATTTTGTCTCTCCATTACATTTGCAGAGGAGCAGAAATGTTAACAAAAAAACACACTTTACAATATGCCATTAAACAAAATACCACCACAAACTACAGCCTCAAAAGTTGCTTGAGGTTTGATTTATCCAGGGTGTCTGCAGGAACCTATTAAGTCTTAAAGTCAGTATTATAAATATTAGGCTTTAAAAGTCATTAACTAGTCTTAAATTTGAATTTGTGAGGTCTTAATCTACTCACATTTATCACTTTTTTGTCAAAATGAGTCAAGTTCTTCAAAGGAAAAGTCCTTATTTCTGATGTTGCATATCTTTAGCCTACCACTGAACCAAATACTGTCTTTTACTTTACACTTAGGTGTTAGCAAAATGCCTCCTAGGCGCCCACCATTAGAGGTGTTGCGGGCACGTCCAACTGGTAGGAGGCCCCGAGGCAGACTCAGAACATGTTTGAGGGATTATATATCTCGTCGAGTCTGGCAATGCCTCGGGATCCCCCAGGAGTTGGAAAGCGTTGCTGGGGAGAGGGGCATCTGTAATACTTTGCTCAGCCTGCTGCCCCCACGACCCAGCTTCAGATAAGCGGTTGAAAATGGATGTTGGCAAAATACTCACTAATAACCATATGATACCTGACACCTGTAGACACCCTGGACTCATCACCTCTGATGGTTTCACATTTATTTCAGGATGGTAATATCTGCATTCATGTACAGGAGTTTCTATTTTTTAGTCACGTATTAATGAGTCACACTTTAAAGAAGAAACACTGACTTGAAATCTTTTTACTCAGTTGCAGTTTATTAAATTGTCACAGATAACAAAACAATGGTCATTTGAGAACAAATATTAGGCTACATGAAAAAAAAAAGTACATAAGACTCGGAACAGAAAACCACCAACTAAGAATATCAAGAAACACAAGTACTGATACAGATCTACCAACTACCTAACGCACTGTGGTACACAGTATTTCAGTTAAGCACTGTGTTAACTGTTTTAATTAAATTACATGGTGACTCAGTCTTATGTACTGTAAGAAAGTGCAGGATAAACATGGTGGCTTCATAGACAATGACCAAGGACAGCAAGCATATTACACATGCTTTATATTGTAGCAATGTACATGTAATATACAGTCTTTACTGGACAAGCAAAACACTAGAACTAAAGCTTTACACTGATCAACACAGTAAATTGGAAGTGCATCATTTACCCATGAGGAGCATAGTGTACTATCGGCTAACAGTTTGTAATATGTGAAAAGATCTGCATTTATGTTTTTACTCTACATGCCATCGATGGATGAACCAAAGCCATGGTTGCTGCTAGCAAGTACCCTTCTCACTGAGGTCCAGTCCACTACGATCACTCACACTGTATGTCATACTCTACGTCCCTATTATGAAATAACAGTAATAGCTGGTACAGTAATCCTATGTGTCACACTTAAGAACCAGTTGACCCAGGTTAGAAAAGCCTGCATTTAAGCAGGCCAAGTTTGGGGTCATTAAAGCAAAGTCTTTTTGTGAATCTACTCATGCCAGAGGTCAGTCAGGTCCACTGTTTCAAGCACTGCATGACTACAAGAAATCACAAGCTATAAATATTTATGTACAATCATATTGAGGCAATAAAAAAAATATATTCCCATGCAGGACAGTATGCAAAAATAACTTATAAAATGTCTCTTTCACTGAGCAAAATAGTTTTCATACAAGGGTTCTTTTTTCAAGAAACAATGGTGCTAAGGTCTATTTTTTTTTTAAATAGATAAAATACCAATTACATGATCAATCAGATAATTGACACTTTAATTCATACAGATAAATCAATATGGGCAAAGTACCTTGTACTTAAGATAATAATTAAATATATTCTATTTAATCACTACTCAGAATGATTTTTTTCATGTTAATTTATGGTTCAATTGATAAATAAGCCTCCTAATTCAGTGATTACAAAGAGTGGTACTGGGACACTGAAACACCAGTGATGGGAGCGAATTTCAGCTAATTCATAGAATCAAAAATGTTTTGAAACATGTAAAAAGGTGGCCAAGCTGAAGTTGTACCATAACTTCAACTCGGGGAACAAACATTGCGATCCTCTTTATAAAAAAAAAAACAAATTACAACACAGAGCATAGACACGACGTCTGAATGAATAATGACGAAAATGTGGTTAGTCTTTTGAAACCTATTGCAAATACCCTGTGGCTGCCCGTCAAACACATGAAAAAAAACAACAACGTACAAGTCCTAAAATAACCATCGAATGGAGACACTAAATGGTAGTGAGCAAAGTGCTATAGATGTGAGGTGAAATGTTAGAGACAGTGAGGGAGGACAGTGATGTGTTGATTTGATGAATGGCGTCTCTTTCCTTATTATCTCTGAGAGACGCTCGAGTTCTCCTATGTGGTTTGTGTGTATGTGTGTGTGTGGATGGAAAGGAGGGTTTCCGGGAGGTATGTGCTGCTCCTAGGACACGCTGGAGCAATGGATGCTGGGAGAGCCCATCTGTGTGAGGACCTTGTCCAGCCATTGCAAAGGGCCATTGAGATGCAGTTCTATCCAGCAGGGGGTGCTGGTCACTGTCTGACGTCTGTGGGGTGCAGAGAAGGAAAGGGGCAACATAGTGTGACACTAATGAGAGAATTTCATACATCATCAAACTACTCATTTAAAATCCTTGTGATTATTAATGTAACTTCATTACAGGCGAGGCAAAGATACACTCTACTCAGTACTTCTTGTCTAAGCTGACTTAGCATGGACCCTGAAGCCAACTCCGTGAGCTATTTCTGAAGTCATTCAAGTTTCTATCAGAGATGTTTTCCTCCAAGGTGTTTGGTGCCAGAAATATAACACACACCACTCAAAGTACATGGGAATCCCCCTTGCAAAGGCTGTCTGAAATGTGTTCACCTCCCACTCCATGTCCCCCTCACGAATGCATGCCTGCCGCATTCTTTCTCTGTTACTCAACCCTCTCTCGCCGACTCACAGCAGCACCCTCCCCCCATCACCTTCTTTTTCCTCTTCCAAGTCTGCTACCGTCTGAGCACAGCACCCATTCGTTTTTTATCCCCCAAAAGTGACATTAATTATTCTGATCATACACACGTTTCCTTCTTGAATTTGGGGGTGCACAGCTCAATGAAACTTTTGTGTCTTAAATGTGTGCAGTGAAACAGACTCAGGTAAAACAACAAAAGTGATGAACCCTTAAAACTTTAAACAGGCTGGGACAGAGACAACAGCATATGGCCCGTGTGCTAAGGCAGGTGCTTTATTCCACCTCGGAAAGCTGAAATAAAATCAGCTAATTGAGCACTTAACTCTGGATGGGCTTTTTACACAACTAGCGAAAAACAAGAAGTGAGAAGGTAAAGGTATGCAGTGTGTCTGGTTTTGGCTGTAAACAGCTTTATGCTCTGTTGTGTCTGCAAAATGACATCTTGTACAAAGAGAAGAGCCCTGAGCAGAAAGGAGCTAGTTCACAGAGGGCCCACTTAAGACCCCCCTTAAAATTCTCAGTCCCCCTCCCACACCCTCGGGATTACTCAGACCTGACAGCCTCCCTCAACATCCACTCAGTGTTTATCCAAGAACACAGTACCGAGTGAGAGAAGAAAGGAAAAAAGCAATGTGATATAAGGAGACTAGTCATTTGCTGGGTCAGTTAAATGTTTGTTCTCAGGTTTTTTGTTCACTCGATTGTAAGTCTAGAATCTGCCAGTCAATATGTATAAGAATTAAATTGTAAAAATAAGAAATACTGAATTGACATGTTTTTTTCTTACAGTGAAACTTACCTCACTAAAATGGTTAAAATTTGAATCTCTCTTATATGGCATCTTTAGCAAACAGTATAATATATATTTGTCTTAGCAACTACTTGAACATAAACTGGTCGACCTCTCTAATGCCTTAAATAGTGCTTTTCCAGTCCTCCAACTACTCAAAGCGCTTTCACACTGCATGTCACATTCAATCCTACACACACACACACACACACACACACACACACACACACAGTAAAGCGCTGGTGGTCATGGCTAAACGTACATGGTGCCACCTGCTACTCAGTAACCATTCACACGCGCTCAGACACCGATGGAGCAGTTTGGGGTTCGGTATTTTGCCTAAGGATACTTCGATTTGCAGACTGGAGGAGCCAGGGATTAAATCACCAATCTTCCAATTAACGGCCGACCTGCTCTACCTGTGAGCCACTGTTGCCCCTTTCACCATTCGCCATTTTTACACCTTTAACTGTGACATTGAATAGAATGAGAGTAGAACAGACATTCCCATTGAAATTAACGAAGCAGGATAACCCGAGTCTATACATGTACTTTTGCCACTGCAACTGTTGCAACGAGCTAACTTATGTATAAACTTTAGTATAAACGAATCGACTTGCAGTCCCAAACTCACTGAGCTGAGATTTTGTGGTGACGAATTAACGAGCAATGAAGTACATCTTAAAATAAGCAGTCTGTTTCTCCTAAAAGATTACCGTAAGTGTTATTTCTCTGTTTATTTTGTTGCCAATAATTGCATGTTGGCATGTAAACTAAAACTATAGCTGCCTCCAAAGAACCAGGGAGAGCTGCTGCTCCGTGAACAAGAGACTGCGAGGATGCAAAGATCAGCATGTTTTCACATCTAACTCTGTGAAAAGAGGGTTTATTCCGACCAAACCAAAGTTGGTGTTTGCTGGAACAGCAGACTAACTAACTCGATGACTAACAGTTTTTTGTGAGTTTTATTTTGTTTTCTCTCAAGTGTGTTTGATTTTAAGTTAACAAAGCAAATATGTAACGTCTTAGTTCGGTGAAAGAGAGAAACTTTGATTGGTGTGCGGTTGCATTTTTCTGTTTAATAGGCGAAATGTGTGTGAGAATAGGCCAAAACAGAGTTCCCAGAACTAGTGAGTGTGACACACTTTATGACCACACTGGTGTGTTGTCATCATAACAACTAACAACAATCACCATTTTCTTTTGATCACGGCAAACACTTCAATGTCCATCATGCCCTCTTTCGGTGGCTGCTGGTCTTTCAAACAGGGGAAGCTCACTTTAAGTTTACATCATAAAATTTGTCATATTGTAGCAAGGCAGTAACTTATAAAAGCTGTTTTTCAACCATACTCATGCTATAGAACCACAGCACAACACACCTCAAAGATTTTCAGATGGGTTTAAACACCTGAACTCTACTGTTCAAACGGTGAAAATGAGCTATATCGCTTATGGAAATAAGGAACTCCGGGCGGCACTCAGTCAGAAGACTACACTCGCAAATATGGGACTGAGCTCAAAATGTGAAGCGCTGTAAATCACAAAAGGGTTCAGCCTTTTAGACAATTCCTCCAATCATCATGCATACACTGAGCGTCCTCTCCCGTGCTGACACAAGGATGTATGACAAGGAGGTCGCGTTTGAAAACTGGTGATAAACGTCTGATGTCTGAACACCATAGTCATGATGTTAAACACATCCTAGTGCATGTTTAATGCAATGTAAATTCTTATTTTAATGTCGATGAAATTTTAGGGGAAGTTCAGCCTCCCTTGTTGTCTCAGAGCAATCACCCCTGATATACACATATACAGCCAATAACATGTAAATGTAGAAAATACTCTGAATAATCACACTTGTCTTCATTTGTTTAAATTGTATTTAATTACCTGTACTCAGCTCCCCAACCCTTGACAAAACTCATGCGAATGGTGCACATCCTGGTGAGTTGGTAGACGGCCTCAAAGCCCTGGTTGACTGACTGGGCGAGCAGTGCAGCAAATTCCTGGTTGTTGAAGATCTTCAGGTTACAGCCTGCAGGGGAAAAAATGTTCAGCTTAAAAGCAGTGAGGACAAAAAAGGTCAGTGTCAGCGGGGCATCAGAACTCAGTTAATGCTCTGGTCATGTTGCCTCTGATGTCTTAATGTGTTTGTGGGTATCTTCCTGTGCTAACCTGGAGGTATTTTGCAGACAGTGGCAGGATGCCAGCCGTAGCGCTGGTTACAGTTGGGACTCTGAACAAAGATGGCACTGTCACTGAGACACTCTGCAAACACCTCTCCCCCAATGTAGTACAACCTCACGCCCCGTCCTGGAAAGGGAAGAGAGACGACAGTTGCTCAGCACACAGCTACCTGCTGATTATATGTCAAGTGCAAATATAAAAGGCAAATTAGCTCAAAGCCTACGTAGTCCCTGTGAGATAAAATGAGTACCTATGTGTCTGCGCGTGAGCTCTACTGCTGAGTTGCGGTTGACGTTGGACAACAAGCCCAGACAGAAGCGTTCAGAGTTGGATGGGTCTGTGAATCCATCCACTGTGAGGGAGGGCTGGGACGCATGGAAGGTCTCTCCTACACGTTGGTTCAGCTCATAGTAGGAGATGGAGCACCAGAAGGCAGACTCGCAGTATGTCACAGGTTGTAAGTCTGTGTGAGCAGAGGATGGGGGTTAGATGGAGAGACATAAGCTGAGAAATTCCAGTTTAGTCCATGAGAAAAAATTAAAGAACTCATGAGAACAGGTACTGCTTTGTGGCCAAACAACCATTTGACTGAGAAGATGCAAACAGCTGATAATGTTTCCCTTTGATTTCTCTACAAAAGCTCTTTTCCCACGACCCTCGTGGTCCCGGCCAGGAATGGCCAAGACATGACGTGTGTATTTATTTTTTTAAACTTGACCTCCTGGTGGCTTTCCACATAGATAGAATAACCTGGCAACCGGATATTATTATTATTGCATTACCTTGAAATGTCTGTTTCTGGCCTACACACAGATGAGGACAAAGACTCCATTCATACCACACTTACTCTGTTACTGCCCTGAGGCTAAGCCTCCCAGACGTAGCCCAATGCTCCTGCATATTGCTCATCTGTCTCTCTCTCACACACATGCTCACCCCCACAAAGAAATTCTAATCTGACTTCATATGAACAGCACCAATAAGATCAATAAGATACCAGCAATTTTTGGTTTACTGACTTGTTCGTGTCCACAAGTAAAATCAGGGGAAGGTGGTATTCAGATAACATGTCTAATACGGTTCTGCTGCAGATTAAAGCTATCCTCCTAGTAAGAATGAATCCTTTGCAAAACACATTTTATAGAGGTACGACAGGACAAGACATGTGCTCTGTAGTACAATCACTGGGTCATCGGGTCCAGTCACATGGGGATGGGTCCTTTGTTGCAGGGTGATTCAGAATAAAAGGTCTACAGTACTGATTCTACATGTTTGCTCTTACTGTCACATCTACAACACAGTAACACACATGGTATACACTATGTGCCTTAGCCAGCCGAGCCATCAGAGCACCCTCAACATTAATTCTAATTTATACCATGGCCACTGAGGTCTCTCAATTCTGACTGCCTAATTTTCATTCATTTCCAGTAGCAGGACAGTATACCCACACACTTCTGACTTTTTACATGAATGCACAAAGTTTCATTGTAGGTAATGACAGTTACAGTTCAGGCTTCAGTGGTTTAGCTAAAAGGCTCGGTGTTCGTGTTCCTTGGTTTGTGCAACCAAAACAAAATTAGATTATATAAATAGCCTCAAAGAAAGTGTGCAAATTTAATGTGAAACCAGTTTCATACTTAAACTAGAAGTACCACCTCGCGGTTGTACGCCTCTACAAAACAGTCAGGCTTATATCCTTCATCGTTGAGTCCAAGTTAATGTTTGTGCCAAATTTAAACAGATTCCCTCAAGGCATTCTGAGATATCACATTCACAAGAATAAGATGGACACGAGGTTACAGTGATCTTGACCTTTGACTGCCAAAATCTAAGCAGTTCATCATTGAGTCCAAGTGGATGTTTGTGCCAAATCTGAGGAAATTCCCTCAAGGCGTTCTCAAATATCACATTCACGAGATTGGGATGTACTGACCCAAACCTAAAAACATAATGCCTCTGGCAAGGGCTGTCAGAGGCACTGACGTAAAAATCTGATGCTAAATGATGATGATATAAGCAAGTATATGTAAAACAACATAACATAGAAAATGGATGACTTATACTTGTACTTTGATAATATATGACAGTTTGTTGGGAAAAGGCCATGGTACTGCATGAGCAGTATCATACTTTACATAATGTCATTGCTACCAACCACAAAAGTACACATAACGAATGATATGCTCTATAATTAAAGCTGACCTCTTTGGTTTTGCTTACCAAGATTACTGTTTGCGGGTGACACAGGATTGGGCGACAGGCTGGGTGAACCTGAAATAGGGAGGTAATGGAGGTTTGGTTCATGATCCAGATAAGGCATAATTAGAACAGTATGAGCTTGAGTTGTGTGCACTTTCATGTGACTCACCTGTGTCCATGCTGTGGTTGAGCTGGTGATCATTTGTCTCACCATCCTCACTGAGATACCCTGGTGGGGGAGTTTCTATAAAGTACAAACACACACACAAAGATTAAGAACACACTCCTGATCTCAGCATATTAAAGCTTTGACATACTTTCCACTGCTAAAACAAGTTTTTGTGACGCAATGTATCTTGAACATTAGAGGTAAAAATTTCAAGGCAACCAGCATTTACCAAGAAAAGCTTTTCTGCTCACAGTCAAGTTCCCTTTTCTTGTAAATGTGCCTACCATAACCAGACAATGCTCTCCAAATCATGTCCTAAGTATTTATAAACTTTTAAGTTCTGTGTTTAGAGATAATGACACTATTTTTCTTACCAGGAATATAGTTACTCTGCGGCTCAATGCCTGCAGGAAAGTTGGTGTTCTCAGGGATGGACGGGCTGTAGTCGTCCAATGGTGGAAACTCTGCGGGTATATCTGTATGTCGTGGTACTAGGACAGGAGGCAAAACTGGAGACACACAGATACTTTGATAAAGGACCAGTTCAGTTCTGTATGGCAAAACCTTTATTTTAAATACAGTAATTTGGACCATGTAGCAATTAACTAAACTTACTTGGCGTCTCCACCCTCTGGTAGTGGTAGGGGTTGACGCAGACTTCGTCCTTCTTGGTGTGGAAGGCAAATTCACAGTGGTCGACAGCCCTCAGCTCATGGTGGGACTGCAGGTCTGGCCAGCGCCACAGGCGACAGTAGATCACATGAGGGAGACCTTTTCTGTGGGAGACCTGGAGACGCCCATCTAAAGATCTGAAAGACACCAGCAAAAAGACTGTAATTGTGCAGGCAGATTATATTTAATCAATGTGTTGCTTTGCTCTATGCTCTGACTATTATTGAAATTATGGTTCTGAAATATAAGATACAACCTTTAACATATTTCCTAGTTCTGAATAGAACAGCATTAACTGAGGGCAGAACACCAAAGCCTTTGACTGAGCAGTTTTTTTCCCAAACTGCTTATGCATCCTACTTTTTCATTCAATGTAGTAAAACACTTTAAGCATGAAAGAAGTATTTTATGCCAACCATTTCCTCAGCCTGTTAGGGATAGGAATCAAGAACCCCTTCCAAATTGTCTGACCCAATGGAACGATATGCCTCCAAGCCTATTGATTCCTTTTATCGATGCCACCATGTTTTTCTGATAGTTACACATTGCAAAACAATGACGTCAAACATATATGTCAACCATGCTAGGAACTTGCACCAAGAGGGAAGGAACAGTCCAAAGCGTGGCTTACTTTCAGGAAGAAAGATGACATCAGTGCAGCTTGTAATGCCCGTAAAATGATCATTTCAACTAAGGGTGTAAACACCGCCAATATGTTGAAACATCCTCCCACGCAACATGGGCTTAAATTCCAGGAATGCCATGTATTTGACTCTGCACTGACACTGAAAACCTGTGTGGGCCTACTTTCTTTCCCCACACAAAAATCATCAGTAACCAATTAGAGAACTGATAAAGAACTGGATCAAAAAGCAGAATCAATAATGGCATTAGTATCATTAACATCTTATCATTTCCAATCCTGACAGCCCTTCTCACACAGCAGCACCAGTCAGGAAAATGTCTACATGATCATAAAATGACCCAATGTCAGAATACAAACAAAAATCTAGGTACAAAGTCTACAGAAATTGGTCTTACTAATGTTCAAATGCAAAAATTGTCTACTGTATATCAAACATGGCCAAAGTGGGTTTCTGATTATGATGTGATAACATGGAACTATGAAGTTAAAATAGCAGTAGTTGTATAAATAGAGAGCTTTCTGATCTGTGCACAGAAAGCATATGTAACTGTGAGGTGTAAGACCCTATATATTGCCATGAAACTCAAATGACTAAAAAAGGAAAGGAAGGACTGTAACAGATCCTGGATCTACCCCCCTAACGTAGAGTCCAGTGTGGTGATGGCTTTTTTTCTAGCTGAACTCAACAACAGTTCATCCCATCGTTGAGCTGTCAGACAAGAAACATATGGTTCTCATTCTTTAAGTATGTCACTGGGAACTTTGGGTTCAAGATAAAAAAGGTAAAGGTGGTGCTTGTTTCAAGGCGACCAACAAAGCAACTTTAAGTATCCAAACCAAATATCATGCACTTAAATTAGACTGATGATGATGACGTCAAACATTTGACAAAAATCTAGAAATTTCAAGACACATTAGGATTAGACTTATTTATTATTTAAATTTAAGTGGAAATAATGCTGCATACTAATCACATCTGGTTTATAATTTTGGTGCATGTTTAATTTTTTAATAAAATACTACAGTTGTATCATTTCCACGGTCAGATGTTATTAGACATAAAGACTGGCCCATTAGTGTGTTGATGTTGCTGTCTCTATAAGGCTATTCAGTCTAATAGCTCTCACTGGTGGTTCATGACATGAAAAGATATATATATTCTGCCTTTTGTGTAGTTTCATGGATCAAAATCAACAGCCAAAAGCAAGCAATGGACAACCTGTTAAATTTGAAATACTGCAGTGTACAACATAGATTTAGATGAACAATAGGCTTTGAGAAAGTTCTCACATCTACCTTCAGCAAGCAAAGAAGCTAAATGGGAATGGGAAAGTAAGGTACACGTAGAACCAGTGACATTTGAGCAGTGTGATACCTAAATAGTTGGAAATATCTTCCAAACACACACTTAAGACCACCATGTTTTCTGACGACATCAGTGACCACCTCTACAGAGAGGGCTCAGACTCATTTTCCAGCACTGCCCCTATGACTCTGCTGAGGTTGGCCTGGGCTATGTCCTGTCTCCCTGATTTGCCACTCAGACATGATGATCACTCTGACACCCCGCTAGACTGACACAACCCTCTTATCCACCAGAAGAAACAACAACTGTGCAAAAGCCGGCCAAGGACTCACAGGCATCTCAACACCAATGTAGCATCTCTTATCATTTGACGGTGAGTGGGAGAGAAACCACTTCCTGTTAAAGAGTTTGGTCTCAGAGCCAACACCAGTCAGCACTTTTAATAACATTACACATTAAACAGTGTGTACTGCCCTGTTCCTGCACATTAGGAGAAACACGTGGAAAATGGTAACAACACTGCTTTTAGGGGAATCTGGTTGCCTCACATTTATGACACATACCACACACTTTGAGTGAATCTGTGTATCCCCAACAGATAGCAAGACAGCTGTTGCTCCGTAAACTTAGAGTCTCTGAACCCACCAAGATTAAACCACAATTCAAACAGTGGCCCACGCCCTCCCTAGAGCCTGGAGCACATTCCCAAGAATTGAGAGAAACTTTTTCATATACGTTAACACCCATTCTCTGACTTCTACACAGACCACGATGGGGGACTCATGGTTTCATTAGCAATTAGGCTACAAGCTGTCTAATAAACTTTGAAGGATGCGTAACAATTAAAGAAGTCACTGAGGGTGTATTCCAGCTTCCACTACAGAGCATATTATCAGCTGGGCCAAGATGTGTACCTGCCTTATTTATTTTATGTAGGAACAAAGAGTAAAGAATAAAAAAATGAAATAAGAAGTTGTGTAATGTATTTGCGGTGCGCTCTGTGTTGCGTGTCTTATCCAAGTCATCACTGGTTTTTTGGTAACAATTTTCATTTTATATAAGGTTACATTCACATCTGGACAGGACAACAGATGGAAATAAATATTCAAGCCTGACTCACTTACAGTTTCACAGAAGACAGCATCCAACAACTAAAGTAATTAAACTGCACAATATTTTGGTTCCACGTCCAACTCAGTGAAAACATTTGATTTAACACCTGTGACTCATTCAGACCACTGAGAATACAGCAGTGTGTGTGCACAGTCCCGCATCTACCTCACATGTCAGTTAACTGAGTTACTGGTCTTTTTGGACAGATGGGTATCCCATATGGGGAATCCCAAACCGAGCCCTTATTCCAACTTTCCCAGAGTACACACACTCCAGTCTAAACATCCTCTATGAGTCACAGCTCTGCTGAGCCAAACCACCCCTTCTTCTCCTATTCATCACACGTGTGAACTGAGGACATGCTTGTTTATGCAGCACTAGATGTGCCACAGCTACCATGTCAGCAGGTGCTGGGACATTTTTCAAACCTGCAGCGGAATTTGAGAGACACATCTATTTCAATGCAATTATAACATTTCAGTTAGGTTATCATGCTAATTATGCAAACTAACAATATAACATAGACTTAAAACAGTAACGTTAACTAGCATTTATAGCACTATAGACGTCACATAGTTTGTCATGCATCGGTACGTGAGACTGATAAAATGCCAACTATATGGTGCCTGTTTGCACAACAAAATATAAGCTGAAAAGCAGGTGAAGTTTGCATTGATAAGCTAATGCTAGCTTCACTATGCAGGATTGTTTTTACCTTAGCAGCTAACGCTAACTACCCATGCAATCAAACCCCACTGCACAGCATCACACTTTTTATCTACTAATCAATAAACTTGGTAATTAACCTGTCAAGGATAATGTTAACATGTTAACAAAGAAAAATGCTTCAATATTAAAGCGCTATGCTAATAATATTAGCTCAAGCTAACTAGCATGCTAAGTAGCTACCTAAGATAGCTGTCATCAGCCTTAGCTTGCCAGCTTAGCTAACTACAAGGCAGCCAGCTAGCTTTGTCTGTGTCGTTACCTGGGTATGGTTATGCATTTCGTGTTGACATTCTGTGTTGTGATGGCTTTCTCCAACTCGTCCAACTGTCCCGTCTTCTTCAACTTCTTCACCAGACTTTTGACAGCCTTTTCGCACCATTTCTCCTCCTGCCCGTTCTGCTCTCCTTTCTTCCAGCCCAGGAGCCTCTTCACGATTGGAGGAGTGAACGGTAATATAGACATTTTATATTACAACTTAAACAATTAGTCACAGTAGCCTGGGTTAATTCCCCCAAATTGCCTACAGTACTAGTTTGTCGTTCCTATAACAACGACTAAGTTAGCTAGTTAGCTTAGCTGGCTGGACTCCCAGACCGACGGGTGGCTGGTCGCTGCCGGGGACTCAGCAGCAGCAGCGGCGGCTTGCGTCGCAGGTTCACTCCGATCAAGTTGGCCGTCTGTCGGACTGGATCAGCTCCTCTGCCTTCCAGCCAGGCTGTCTGTCCGCCCCTCCTCCTCCTCCTCCTCCTCCATCTCCTCCTCCAGTCAGCTGGTCTGTCCTCCACCTGCATCAACCAACTCTGTTAAGACAACTGTATTTTCCTACACATTATAGCACCAACAATAAATTAAACATTATCAAACAGGAAAAGAGATGCATTAGATAATGTTCAAGCCCCTTACACTTTTAAATGTAGGGTACACCAATAATACAGCTAACTACAATGCACTTACACAAGCATTCTCTCTAATAAACCAGTCAATTTGCTTTTATTACTAATTTAGATGCAGTAGCCTATGTTCACATTATTTAAAATGATGTGTCCCCTTCAGTATCAGTGATTTAAACCCTGTTATATGCATCTATTCCACATACACCCAACTCAAGAGGCAAGAAATGGAAAAAATGTTGTAATCAGAGATATGCCGAGACTGAAAAGTGATCCAACTTTTCCATGAATAGAAGACCCTTGGGAATAATCCCCTTTCATCCCCTCATAAAAGTGATTTCATTTCACCACAGATGCATCTTTCCAGAACTGGATGAGGGAGGCGACTGCATTCAGTGGTATTTGGGGTTTTATGGTGTTATTGATAAGTGCACCCCTGGCTGCTGCCTCCAGTAAACAGCAGTGTGCCTGTGCTATAAATATCCCCGCCCAGGACCAGCCCCCCCTTTCCTCCTGTCTATTTATAAACCTCCATCAATGACTGCTGTCTATTTTTAAGCGAGTATTTGGCATGGTTTCTTACTTCCTTCTTCTTAAATAAATATTTCAGCTATCTTGGCAGTGGCACCTGAAAAATAATATTAAAAGACACTTCGTGGCTCTCTGTAGGACAGTCAGTTGGTATGGGTGTCTAAAAGCATGCCCTATTTATAGTAATAATTATTGATAAACACTGAAGGGCTTACAAGTAGGGCTATGTAGGGCCAAGGGCAAAGTCTTCAGCAAGACATAATTAAAGCTCCAGTGTGAGATTTAAGGGGATATATTGGCAGAAATGGAATATAATAAGTATGTTCTCTTTGGTGAATATTCATCTGAAAATATGAATTGTTGTGTTTTCGTTACCCTAGAATGAGCTGCGACCTGGGCTGTCCTGGTGCCACGTGCACCGATGGACATCTTTATGTTTGAACATGGTGTTAGTTATGGCCAAACTGCGACCCGCACAGAAGTCCAATAACTGAACACCACTCGGGTTCAGATCGGGCAGGCCGTTCCTCCCAATCACGCCCCTCCAGGTCCCACTGTCATTGCCCGCGTGAGCATTGAAGTCCCCCAGCAGAACAATGGAGTCCCCGGTCGGGGCACTGTCCAGCACCCGTCCCAGGGACTCCAAAAAGGGCGGGTACTCTGAACTGTTGTTCGGCGCATAAGCACAGACAACAGTCAGGACCCGTTCCCCAACCTGAAGGCGCAGGGAAGCAACCCTTTCGTCTACCGGGGTAGACCCCAACATACAGGCAGAGAGTCTGGGGGCTATCAGAAAGCCCACCCCGGCCCTCCGCCTCTCACCCAGAGAAACTCCAGCGAAGGAGAGAGTCCAACCCCTCTCAAGGACTAGGGTTCCAGAGCCGGAACTATGTGTCGAAGTGAGGCCGACTATATCTAGCTGGTAGCGCTCAACCTCTTCCACAAGCTCCAGCTCCTTCCCTGCCAGAGAGGTGACATTCCATGTCCCAAGAGCCAACTTCTGTAACCGAGGATCGGACCGCCAAGGCCCCCGCCATGGTCTGCTGCCCAATCCACATTGCACCGAACCCTTCTGGATCCCTCTGCAGGTGGTGGGCCTGCAGGAGGACGAGCCCATGTAGCCGGTTCGGGCTGGGCCCGGCCAGACCCCATGGGCGAAGGCCCGACCACCAGGCGCTCGCCCACGGGCCCCAACCCCAAGCCTGGCTCTAGGGCGGGGCCCCGGTAACCCTCCGGGTCGGGTACACGTGTCCTTGTTTGTATCCATCATGAAGGATCTTTTGAACCATTCTTCGTCTGACCCTTCGACCAGAACCAATCTGCCATGGGAAACCCTACCAGGGGCAAAATGCCCTCGACAGCATAGCTCCTAGGGTCATTAGGGCACTCAAACTCCTCCACCACGATAAGGTGACGGTTCTCGCAGGTCGCCTAGGTCGCAGGTCAATGATCGACTTTGTAGTCGTATCATTTGACCTGCAGCCATATGTTCTGGACACTCGGGTGAAGAGAGGAGCAGAGCTGTCAACTGATCACCACCTGGTGGTGAGTTGGATCAGATGGTGGGGGAAGACGCCGCGCAGACCTGGCAGGCCCAAACGAACAGTGAGGGTCTGCTGGGAACGCCTGGTGGAATAACCTGTCCAGATGATCTTCAACTCCCACCTCCGGGAAAGCTTCGACCGCGTCCCGAGGGCAGAGGGGGACATTGAGTCCGAATGGGCCTTGTTCCGCTCTGCCATTGTCGAGGCAGCGGTTGTGAGCTGTGGCCGCAAGGCCGCTGGGGCCAGTCGTGGTGGTAATCCCCGAACCTGCTGGTGGACACCAGAGGTGAGGGGAGCCGTCGGGCTGAAGAAGGAGGCCTACAGGGTATGGTTGGTCTGTGGGTCTCCGGAAGCAGCTGACGGGTACAGGCGGGCCAAGCGGAGCGCAGCGGCGGCAGTCATGGAGGCAAAAACTCGGGCGTGGGAGGAGTTCGGTGAGGCCATGGAGGAAGACTATTGATCGGCTCCAAAGAGGTTCTGGCAAACCGTCCGGCGCCTCGGGGGGGAAGGCGGCAACTTGCTCAAACTGTTTACAGTGGGGGCGGGGAGCTGCTGACGTCAACTGGGGACACTGTCGGGCAGTGGAAAGAATACTTTGAGGAGCTCTTCAATTCCACCAACATGTATTGCAGTGAGGAAACAGAGACGGGGGTCTTGGGGGCGGGTCGTCCAATTTCTGGGGCAGAAGTTCAATTTTTCAATTCAATTTTATTTATAAAACCCAATATCACAAATCCCAATTTGCCTCACAGGGCTTTACAGCTTACGACATCCCTCTGTCCTTATGACCCTCGCAGCGGATAAGGAAAAACTCCCCAAAAAAACCCCTTTTAACGGGGAAAAAAAACGGTAGAAACCTCAGGAAGAGCAACTGAGGAGGGATCCCTCTTCCAGGACGGACAGACGTGCAATAGATGTCGTACAGAACAGATCAGCATAACAAATTAACAGTAATCCACATGACACAATGAGACAGAGAGAGAGAGAGAGATGCAGGTAATGACAGTAGCTTACAACAACATTATTGAAAGTAATAATATTATAGTTATAGTTCTGGCTACTGCGGTACAATATGTTGAAAGTATGTATTAATATCTGGCAGTATACAAGTGTGACAATAGTTATATGTGTATAATAACAGTAGAAGTATGACTAATGACTAATGATGGCAGCAGCAGCAGGAGGCATCTGGCAGGACCACGACAGCAGCACAACCACACACGTCACGCTGTCCAGGCACCGCTGCGATATGAGTTAATCTGAGAGACAGTGGAGCACAAAGGCTCCGGAGAAGAAGCCGAGTTAGTGACATCCAGAATGGCCGAGTTAGCAAGATGCAGTAATAGAATACGAGAGAGAGAGAGAGAGAGAGAGAGAGAGAGAAGGAGAGAAGGTGCCCGGTGTATTATAGGGGGGTCCTCCGGCAGACTAGGCCTAAGTCAGCCTAACTAGGGGCTGGTACAGGGCAAGCCTGAGCCAGCCCTAACTATAAGCTTTATCAAAGAGGAAAGTCTTAAGTCTAGTCTTTAATGTGAAGACGGTGTCTGCCTCCCGGACTGTAACAGGAAGATGATTCCACAGGAGAGGAGCCTGATAGCTGAAGGCTCTGGCTCCCGATCTACTTTTGGAGACTTTAGGGACCACGAGTAACCCTGCGTTCTCAGAGCGCAGAGTTCTGGTGGGATAATAAGGCACTATGAGCTCTCTAAGATATGACGGAGCTTGACCATTTAGAGCTTTATAAGTTAACAGTAGGATTTTAAATTCAATTCTGGATTTTACAGGGAGCCAGTGCAGAGAAGCTAAAACAGGAGAAATATGATCTCGTTTCTTAGTTCCTGTTAGTACACGTGCTGCTGCATTCTGAATTAGCTGGAGAGTTTTTAAGGACTTACTAGAGCTACCTGATAATAGAGAGTTACAGTAATCCAGCCTTGAAGTAACAAAAGCGTGGACCAATTTTTCTGCATCTTTTCGGGTCAGGATAGGCCTAATTTTCACAATATTACGCAGATGAAAAAATGCAGTCCGTGAGGTTTGTTTTAAATGAGAATTAAAAATTAAAAGTTGCTGAGGTAGTGAAACAACTCCGAGGCAGCAGAGCCCCGGGGGTGGATGAGATTCGTCCTGTATATCTCAAGGCTCTGGATGTTGTAGGGCTGTCCTGGCTGACATGCCTCTGCAACATTGCGTGGACATCGGGAACAGTGCCTCTGGAGTGGCAGACCGGGGTGGTGGTCCCCATTTTCAAGAAAGGGGACCAGAGAGTGTGTTCCAACTACAGGGGGATCCTCAGGTGGAGGAGTTTAAGTATCTCAGGATCTTGTTCACGAGTGAGGGTGCGGGAGATTTACAGGCAGATTGGGGCGGCGTCAGCAGTGATGCAGGCGCTTAACCGGTCCGTTGTGGTGAAGAGGGAGCTTAGCCAGAAAGCGAAGCTCTCGATTTACCGGTCGATCTACGTTCCAACCCTCACCTATGGTCACGAGCTCTGGGTAGTAACCGAAAGAATGAGATCACAAGTACAAGCGGCTGAAATGAGTTTCCTCTGCAGGGTGGCTGGGCTCAGCCTTAGGGATAGGGTGAGGAGCTCAGACATCCGGGAGGGACTCGGAGTAGAGCCGCTGCTCCTCCACATCGAGAGGAGCCAGTTGAGGTGGTTTGGGCATCTGGTAAGGATGCCTTCCGGACACCTCCCTTGGGAGGTGTTTCGGGCGTGTCCAACCGGGAGGAGACCTCGGGGCCGCGCCAGAACACGCTGGAGAGACTACATCACCCAGCTGGCCTGGGAACGCCTCAGGGTTCCCGCGGAAGAGCTGACGGAAGTAGCTGGGGAGAGGACTGTCTGGGCTTCTTTGCTGAGGCTGCTGCCCCCGCGACCCGGACCCGGATAAGCGGAGGACGATGAGTACGAGTACGAGTACGAGTACGAGTAGAATGAGCTGTCTATATCTACATAGGGAGCAGTCCTCATCCACAGAGACTGCCATGTTGCATTGTCCACAGTAGGTTAGAATGGACAAACCAAACACTGGCTGTAGAAAGGATTATTTGTGGCTTTATATCAGTCACCGTAGTTAGCAAACCTTTTTGCGATTAGAGTGGGAAACTGTTTTATTCAGTGTTTTTACTGGTCTAAATCACCGGGTTCGTTTTTTCTGGAGAGGAGGAGACCTCTGTGGATAACTTGGTAAAAACCATTTGAACCGGGTGAAGTTTCAGCTGGTTGCAATCTGCAATCCTCACCACTAGATGGCACTAAATCCCCCTAAATCTTACACACTGCTCCTTTAATTTGAATTAAACTGCATGCGCTTTTTAAAATAATAAATATATATATAAATCTAGGTCATTCAGGATGAGATGGTGCTGACACATATTGATACATATAGAATGATAAAACATTGTGTACGAGTCTTTACCAAGCAGTATGTGTACACGTTTGTGTTGATCACACTGTTCAAATAATACTGATGTTGAAAATGGCTTCCTCAGTGTTTAAAATGTCATTGGTAGAGGGAACAGGCTGTCGTTCTTGTGTACTCTGATGGTCTGCTTCAGGGCCGGCACCCTTTACTGTCAGGGGACACGAGCCGGACAGCTGGCGTGAAGAGTTTCTGCATGTCAGTGTGTGGGGGGGCAGATGGGCCTCAGCAGGCAGGAGAAGGTCTTAGGGACAGAGTGAGGAATGATTTTGGACAAAAGGCACGACGGCTGGGTGAATAAGTAATGACTGCAGACAATCTGATGGATAACAATGGCATTGTGATGGACTGCTCATGGGCTACGTGGGAAACAGGCAGGATGCATTGTGGGGGCCTGATCAGCTGGGTGGCTGTCACAACAATACTTAGACAAGGATGGAGTGGCAATTAGAGTAAATATGCCTTTTGTGTGTCCATATGGGCAAATTGTACTGATATTTTAAATGTTATAAGACCCCTGAATTCTTATATAAAATGACTCAAATTTTTAAAACAACCAGTTCCAATCACAGCTCTACTACAAACACATATTCTGTAGGATAAATGATACCTTCCAACATATTGTGCGATAAAAAAAGCTCACATTTACCCTCCACAGACCTGTAATTGCCTCAGCAGCTAATTGCAGTGTGTTAGAATCAGACGTAGTTGTTCAGCACAGCCCCACACGGGTGGGGTCCGGCTTTTCCTGCAATCTATGCCTTCTTTTTTAATCTCCCTTCACATTGCAAGCTGTTATCTGTTGCTTGCAGCCATCAATCTCTCCCCAGACAGTGGCACCTCCAAATCTGGGGCAGCGGTGACCTCCCTCTTTCTTCCCTCCCTCTGGCTTGAACCAAAGCACCCTTAAATCCTCTTCCTCTGGCTTCAGACCCACAGAGGCGATACACTATCACATCCTCCTCTCTGCCTGCCTCCTCACAGTCATTCTCTCCATTCTATGTATGTCTTTTCTCTCTTTGTTTCACATGTGTCTGCATGTGTGAGCCCTTACTCCTCACATCTATTGATATGAGTTTGTGGTACTATTTTCTAATAAGGCACCCTTTACAACGGGTACACATGTTTACCAGGAGGATCTCTCAACTGAATTGTCAGACCACTTAAAGGAATGTTTCACTCACAAAATGCCCATTTATATATCAATTAGTCATACCATGTTACCTTAAAATTTGTGAAAAAAGACTTTCTCCACAGCCAACAATTAACATATTGATTCAGTGATTGATTGGGGACCACGTTTAACAACAGAAAGACTACATCAAAACATCCGTTTACAAACTAACACAACTCATGCAGTGTAATCCAAATCTCATTTATGCAGTCATATATGCTCACTACTTCTCAAACACATGCTTTTTTGCTAATTTTGCTGTCGCTAAACATGGTCCCCAGTTAATCCTGTAATCAATATATTTGCCGTTTACCATGAAGACATGCGAGAAAAACAAAGCTTTCTTAATGAATTCAAAGTAACATGGCATGATTAATTGACACACAAATGGTCCTTTTATGTGTGAAGTATTCCTTTAACTTTGGTTGCCAGATCATCTGATACAATAGCCATTTATTTACAATATAACAGTAACATATACACATGCTGACATGACAGCTTATCAGAAGGTGGCAGTCCATTTATTATTACATTTTATTACATTTATTTCTAATATTTTACCAGACAGAAAGAGTCATATCTAGCCAAAGGTGGGTTTTCACAACGTGGCAACCCAAAACCTTTTGTTATTATTGTCTCCTAAAGGATCTTTATGCATGAATACATTTTTTACTACCTGAATTAAATCTTTTTTTTTAAAAAAAGAGTGCCTTATTAGAAAGTGGTATAGAGACAGGGCACCCAGTTGCTCAGTGCATATGGCAGGCATCCCATGTACAAGGGCAAGGTCCTTGCTGCAGAGGCCATGGGTCTGATTCCATCCTGCAGCCCCTTGCTGCATGTCAACCCCCTTGTCCCTCCCCTTTTCACACCTAATCTGTCCTGTCAAATAAAACATCTTTAGAAAGTGGTACAGAGTCTTACCATTAACAATTAGCTCACTGATTACCAAACTGGGGGTCCCCACCCCCACTAAGGGTCGCATAAGCTTCACGGGGGTTGCAAGGCCTTCTTAATTTTATGGGGTATAGGAAAACTCTTAAAAATATATAGTAATATAGTAGGCCTATATCTCAGCATTTCATTCATTTATGTGAAGAAAATTAAATTGTTATTTTTAAAGTTTTCAATTCTTATTCAAGATATTAACTTGAAAGAAATCTCACAGGATAGGGGCACAGTGAAGACCTAAACACAAACTATATTCACAGAGTCTTCATTCTGCTAAACAGCCTCATCCTGCATCAGAAAAGTATGCAGGTGAAAAACCAAAAAGCTACAAGAATAATGGCCAGGCATCAGGGCTAAGAACGCACTAAATTTGTCAAAAAAAGAAGCCCATAAAATATGTGTAACTGTTAATCATTTTAAAAATACACGATACAGAAAGAGAATCGTACAAAAGTATCAGGAAAACTCTTTTCTGATGTAATATTAGCAGAAATATCCTGCTCAAAATTCATGCAAATTGCTCATTTTACAGAAATGCCCTGCAGTTATTATATTCAATATTTGGGTTATTTGTACAGTTTACCAATTGCTTTGTGCTGTTCATACTATGCACTGAATATTATATGAAATGGAAAATAATTAAATAATGGAATGTGAGCATGCTATGTTGTTCTGCACTGAATTTGCATTATATTAGTATCTACAATATTATCCTCATACATTTTAAAAAGCTGCAAGCAGATCTGTAGCATAAGGCTTGATTCATCTCACCAGTCCATGACATTCAAAAGTTGGTAGACTGGCTGAAAATGCAAGTAGCAACAATACAGATAACATTACACCACCTAGTGGCTAAAACCTATTACTACAGCATGTAATGTTTGACAGTTCACACAGTAAAGACACAGGACTGATTTTTATGAACTTTTGTGGCAAATATATTCTATTGTATAAATGTGTAAAGAGGACCCTCTTCTTTAGGCATTTTTTCAAAGACATTTCTCACAGTGCACAACAGGAAAAGCACACTGTGCAAATAATAAAAATAACAATGGCTAAATTCACTTAGCTGCTTCAGTTTCAGGGTCCCTGTAATGTGTATAGTGCCTCACTGTTACACTGCCATGGTTTACTGCAGCGGTGGAAGAAGTAATCAAAAGTACTAACATCAAAATATAACTTAAGTACCAAAATTATTCATTATGCAGAACAGATAATTTCATTGTAATGTATATTAAAAACAATGGACTATAGTTATTAATGCAAACTGTATACCAACCTTTAACAACACAGTTGCAGCTGGTAAAGGTGGGACAAATTGTTTTTACTTAACATATTCTCAATCAAGTATATCACATTTTAATTGTTGATCGTTTATGTTTTTTAATATTTATGTGAATCTGCAAAGTCACCAGTAACTGAAGTGGAGTAAAAAGGACAATATGAAAAGTAGTGGAGGATAAAGTAGCAGAAAATAGAAATACTCCAGTTCAGTATACAAGGACCTCAACATTGTACTGTACCATTGTTAATGTTATTAGTAACGCCTGTGCTTTTCCTACTATGATGAGTAAGAATGTGAAAAAATTTATTACATTTATTACATAAAGAAAATATATATTTCTCAGTTTGGATTTATGAACAAAAGGACATTCTCTATGTGTGTGTGTTTGTGTGTGTGTTTTAGTTTTTTGCCCAAGTACTATTAGGCGTCACAGTGATTATAATTTATTTGTGAATCAGTGCCATTGATTTATATGCTATTCCATAAACACAATTTACATGTTTATTGTGAACAATGGCCCATAACAGCATTAAGTTGATTCAGAGGCTTTGCCAAATATCTCCTCGTCTTACATATGGATGGAATGCAGCACTTTGCCATGATTCATTAATTTCACCTCCGGGCTAAAATGGCTTTCTGTTTGGCCTGCACCTCCAGCACTCGGCCCTGTGTTTACAAAGGCTCTCCCCCTCCGTGACTCCATTTTATGGGTGCACATTGATATCATAAGTCATAGACGCTACATAACTGGGATTATTTATTATTTGCTTGGCCTTTTTTTGTATTTGAAAAAGGAAAAGTTTGGAAATTGAAGCAGATTTTCTTTGACAGACAGCACTGCAGTCGCTGTACAGTTTAAACACCGAGCTTCACACAGATCAGACTTTCATCTTTACAACTTCCTCCATAAAGCTTGTGGAACTTGTCATTTTCTGAGATCTGGTAAATACACTCTGTCACTCACACCACCGCCAAAACTAATGATTGTGAAATTAGTTTCAGAGCAATCAGGAGCTCCCCTGCTAAGACCCACTGTATCCATATGCATGAAATTGCTTGCGTTAATACATGCTATGAATCGTGGGTAATGCAGTGAATAATTCTGACTGAACGCAATAATGCTATCTTCTATTAGATTGGGGACTGTTGTGAAGCCGGAGCCCTGTGGCAATATGCTTGTAAATGGCCATGTATGGATAATTAAGCATTACTCTTGAACATTAAAACTTGCTTATTTCAGAGAGCTGCAGGCAGTGAGGAGCTCTTATTGGACTCATCACTATTTTTGGTGTCTCCCTATAATGTCTTCTCATTAGTATTAGTATGCGAGCAATTGTAAACTTTCTGATCTCTCTTACTGTATCCCGAAAATGGGTTTTCATTAGGAAGAGTATATTAACAATCGTAATCTTTTAAAAACATTTTTAGAAATATTTTTTTTCCAGTCGCACACAAGGTGAGTTAGTTGTTTGAAACCTCAGTAAAATTATCGACTCTGTGATATTCAATAGTGCATGAAAATGCATTAAACTAAATGCTTTCTATTGTGTTCTCTTCTATGGCTTTCTGATCTTCCCAGAAATATAATGAAATTTTAAATGTGCAGTGTGTAGGATTTAGGAGGCTATACAGGCAGAAATAGACATTAATATAATAAATATGTTTTCTTCAGTATATAATCACCCTAAAATAAGAAATGCTGTGTTTTCGTCACCCTAGAATAACCCATTAATATCTAGGCAGAGGGTCCTTGTCCACAGAGTCATGTTGCACCATTAAGCCATTTGTGTTGATGCATCGGCCATTGTTGTTAGCAGCCCCTCCGAACAGTGTAGAAAAATCTCTGGTTTTTAGCATGACACTGATTTATTCAGTATTTTTACTGTTTTAAATCACCAGGCCAGTTTGTTTCGGAGAGGAAGAGACCTTTGCCGATAATTCAGCCCCCTGTAACAACCTCCAAAACATTTGGGGCCGAGAACACTCTCAGAGAGCTCCTACCTTAGCCTAAAAACTTATAGTAAGGAGTCTGGGCTTAGGAGTGTTTTAAGCAAAGTTCTCAGGACAACTCTTAGCAAGGAAGAGACAGAAACTTTGACCTTAGTGAGGAGGTGTGGTTGATCCTGTTGTTAGGTGTGATGCTTTCTTCTAACAGATGTGATTGGTTGTCACAGACACAGCCCTTTGTAAGCCTGCAAGGTCTGGACACTCAGTGGAAATGAAATAAACTGCTTACTGTGAGGCTGTTCTCACTGTTGGTGTGATCACTCTGCCAACAGAAGGTTTAGACAGATCAGATATCTTCATGTTATGATCATTTTATGTCTGGCATTATTATGTTGGGTATGAAAAGTGTGCATATCCCTAACGAGATTGACCACAAATATTATCCCTTCATGATCTAATCTGTAGCATTTCATTTACTCACATCATGTATTTGGAGAATATTTCTCCAACCTCTTTGTGTTTCCACTATTTTCTCCTCTGCTTAAGAAACTCTCAAGCCTCATAAAAGTCCTCCTCCCTGCTCCAAATAGTTTTTCACATTAGGAGCTCTTTTACAGTCTAAGATGCGTCATGAATAACTTTTATCTCTACAAGGATCTAGCCTTAACTTTATGAGGAAATTCTAAGAAAATATTACAATTCTAAGAATTCTTAGACTTTTGTCACTTGGAGCAGCTCTTAGCGCTAGGAAGTTTTGTGAATATGGCCCCAGGATCTTTAGCATCAAAATCCACCTTTTTCTTGGTAAATGTAATGAACAACATCAACAGCTCTTCTGCAGCGATTTAAGTAAAGTAAATAATACCTACAGGTGTGCCAGCTTTTGTTGATTCCTTTCAAACCTTCTCTGTGTATGAAAGTAGTGTTGTGAAGCATTATTTAGACAATACTGCTCTACCCCTTTGTGCAGCTCCTACCTTTAGAGAAATTGCAGAGAAAGCCGATGTGTGAATGAGTCCTACTTCCTACATCAACAAAAGGCACTTGGAAATGGGAAACTTGAGTATGAAGAGGTCTGGCAGCTCCACAGCCACCATGGAATCAGAAGACAAGTTTCTGGAAATCAACTGTGAAGAGAGGGATTCGAGCTGCTGGCCAAGAAAAAAGGGGAGCACACATTAGCAGGTGCCAAACAATAAACACTTAAGGAATCCTAGGAGTTCATGCTTGGCACACAAGGTAAGTTTTATCTAGTTACAATTCGCGATCTTCACCACTAGAGGCCACTATTTCCTACACATTGCTCCTTTAAAACAGAAATATGTAGAGGCATGCACCTTAACATAATACTGCATCAACAGCATTGCTGCGGAGATGCATTTTACATTTACAACCCATAATCCTGTTATTGTGACCTTCCTACAAGTGACCAACCTTCAGGTGGTCATTTCCGAGCTGAGCTGTATGGCCTGCATTAGCAACAGCAGGACATGTTTCAGTGTGGTAGATAAACACATTCTTAAGGACTGGGCGATGACAGGAGAGACTCGTCCTGTCCCTCAGCTGTTGTGTTTACCTTGTTTGCATCATCTGTGTTGTTTTGCTGCAGTCGTCCCCATTGTGTCCACACACCATCCAATCCACAGGGGGTTAATAATGTTAGAAAATAGAAGTGTACCTGCAGGCCCGAAACACTGGGCCTCAATGACAGTGACGTTGCAAGGTCAGAGATGTGACAATAAGGTTTGGATAAACGGCTGCAGCTGATGCAGTGGAGTTGTTTATCGTCTTATTTCTTTGTCAAATATGTGTTTGGACTGTTTCTTCGACTCAAAAACGGATGCATTCTTGGAGTCACAGATGTGGGGGATAAAAGAGGATTAAGTCTGAAGGAGGGGAACGACCAGATCAAGACCAAACTGCCTTAATTATCTGTGTCACATAAAACAGTGTCTTTAAAAAGCTCCCACACAAAACCAAATCTCTTCAGTGGTCAAAGTGAAGAATGTCCGTGACATCGAGGGGCTGCAGTAAAATGTATTTACACATAAACAACACTTAAATCACTTGATCAAGTTCTGGAGACAATTTTTTTTATGAGCACATCCTTCCTCTGTTCGGCTGTATTAATCAGCTTCAAGGCATTCACAAGACTTCATAAAGTTACTGTGAATTTATAAAAAGATTTTTAAGTAATTAGTGTGAGAGAGTTTTTGTCATGTGTTTTAAATGATGAATGTGGCAGTGAAATCAAATTGATACCAATTTAAAAGTTTGGTCTGCATGCTGTAGACCTCCAAAAAAAAAAGTCCAAACAAAATAGAAAACAAAATAGAGAAAACTTGAGTAGACCAAAAGGAAATATATAATTCTACTGTGTAACATTAAAATTCATTCATTCATTCATCTTCTAACCGCTTCATCCTCTTGAGGGTCGCGGGGGGGCTGGAGCCTATCCCAGCTACATCGGGCGAGAGGCAGGGTACACCCTGGACAGGTCGCCAGACTATCGCAGGGCGGACACATAGAGACAAACAACCATTCACACTCACATTCACACCTACGGACAATTTAGAGTCACCAATTAACCTAGTCCCCAATCTGCATGTCTTTGGACTGTGGGAGGAGTGCCCGGAGAGAACCCACGCTGACACGGGGAGAACATGCAAACTCCACACAGAAGGGCTCCCACGCCCGGGATCGAACCGGCAACCCTCTTGCTGTGAGGCGAGAGTGCTAACCACCACACCACCGTGCTGCCCCCTAACATTAAAATTTTGTAAGATAATGAGATACGATTAATGTTAGAGTACAACAGATGAGTAGCTCTACCATGAAGCACCATGAATATAAAGTATAACTTATCTTTAGCATATAGTTTTTTTAACCGCCAACTAATTGATCCAAAAAGCAGCTGCAGATTTGCGCACAAGAAAGCCTGTAATTAGTTGGCTTAATGTACTTTTGTAGGCTGAGTGGTCCATTTGTTAGACATTGTGACGTCTCCATCATAGCCCAACTCCACTCCTGTCAAAATACGTTTCAGCAAGACCCTGCACATTGTACCTAACATAGATATTGAGCTAAAGATATGAAACGACTGGCCAGCTCAGCTTTTATTATACCCTGAAGAAGACTTTCTCATCGAAATGCGTTGGTTTATCCATAAATCAATAAAGGATTTTTAACTACAGTCAGAGTGCCTTGGATGTGTTTTTGACCTGCCTGCGTGTACCATGGACTTTTACACTGAGTGAGCCGGCCAGTCGTTAATCTTTTTGTGACTATTTGCACTATCCTTGAAGAGCACCTGATTTTTTTTTTTTTTTTACAATTAACTTCACAGTGCAGCACTCCCTACTTGTTCTACCAGTCCAGGCAGTGACTGCTTTCCATTCACTTCTGTACGATATGAAAATCAGCAACATATCATAGTAAACATCAGGCCTGCATTTATTCATTTATGTCAGTGTTACATTATCATTGCAGTTTAAAGGTCCAGTGTGTAGGATTTAGTGGCATCTAGTGGTGAGGTTGCAGAACTGCTGTTTATTATTTGTTTGGGCTGCACATGCTCTTTTGGTCACTTTCACTTCCGGTAGTTGTAATTGGCACAGGGGTGCGATTTCACATTATTTTACCTGTTCATTCACTGGCTTGGCAGCTTTTTTAGAAAAAGGGGGTGAGTTTTTGACTCCGATATTTTCTGTTGACTGTCATCACATCTCGTAATATTTCGTTTCATCTCATGTTGTTTTAGTTATTTAGGTGTTTGTAAAATTAACCACCATAAAATGCATCTTTGGACTAGATTCTATTGAACGAGTCACAGTTACGAGCTGACTCAGCCTTTAAGCAGCTTTTGTCATTGATATTAGTCGCTACTGTGGAACAACATGGCGGACTCCATTGTGAGGACCCACTCTGCATGTAGATATAAATGGCTCATTAACGAAAACGCTATTCTTATTTCCAGGTGATTATACAGTGATGAAAACAGTTATTTCTGCCAATAGATGCCTTTAAATCTACCCACTGGACCTTCAGGTGCAGATTGATTTTAACACCTCTTACAATGATTAAACTGACAATAATGGAGTGCAAACTTGATGTTCGCAGTGACAGATTGTGATCTATGCTGCTTGTTGATTGCCCACTGTACAGAAATGAATGAAAAACAACGGCTGCCTGGAATGGTGGAAAAAGCAAATTCAAAAATCCAAATTATATTAGCTTTGCAAAATGTTTAACTATGTGATATAAAGTAATGGGATTTGCAGTAAATGGGCTAAAGCCACTAGCATGGTCTTTTAACGTAATGTATGTCATATATCTGATTTTATGTGTAGATGAAGCAGCTGAATGAGCCCAAAACATCTTTAAAGTCTGTGGGTTTTGTCTCCTTTCAGGTACTACGGTACCTATCACTAATTAAAACTACAATCTTATTATCTTTGTAATGGGAATGGAGTTTAATGTGGCTTAGAAGATGATTTAACGTGGCTTCAGGAAAAAAAGCAATCAGGCTTGTTGTAGTCCTCAGCAATCGCCTGCGTGCATTTACCTATTATGCATTTTCGTGTCGCCTCTGGTCAAGCTATACTTTGCTCAGCTTAAGAAGCAGTTTAGCCACTCTCGAGTTATTTGTTTTAGTGCTGAGAGAAGGGAGGTGTGAGTGAGATACAGTCTGATAGTATGTAAGATAGAAACATTTTAAAAGCCTATGCAATGACAAAAGCATAGAGATGCATTTCCTTGATACAACCTACTTTTGCAACAAATTAATGAGCATAAAGATAAAACAGAAGTGAGTGTGTAAGAAGAGCAGCAGCAGCAGCATAGGAGAGAGACGTGCACCAGGATTACTTTGCTTCATTAAATACACAACATAGCTGTGATGCCTGCGCTCTTTCAAATCCATATGTAAACCATTTCCTCCCGCCTCCTCCTCCTCCTCTCCCTCTCTTAAAACCTCCGGCTCATTAGTACTGCCTTTATGACATGGCTTTACCTAAATGCCGTGGATTTTTCCATTCCCTCTCCGGCCTGTTCTCAGGCGGCACAGACTCTGCTCGGTAGCTGAAAGAGAGAGCGGGAAGACATTTTCTTGTTTCAGCAGCATTTCTCTGCAGTGATTGCTTCTTAGTAAGCACAAAGACCTGGTTTTAAGCTCCATAATGCACTTACAGTAACTGGTGTATTTACACAACATGGACTGGAAGCAAGTGAGGGATTTGTTTAAGGCGAGGGCTGTAGAAGTTTGATCATTGTTGCACATGACCCTCACTGTTTGCACACTGTCAGTTAAAGCATAAATGCCTAAATGCAAATGCAGTTATGCTGATACATGTTTAATGCGCAGTGCCTAAACAACAGACCTGCAGAAAGATTATAAGGGCTTCCAGTCACACCAGAACTAGTGTTCAAGACCCAAGGAGGCCATCAAAAATCTCATAAAATATTAAAGAGTACATAATCCCTCCGAAGTAAAAAAAATTAAAAAAACAAATTTGTGTAACAGAACTTGTGTAACAGAAAGAAAGAACAAATGTTTGTTTGTTCTTTCCTTCCCCATTAATCATCTCACAACCTCTCACATTTATTTGCTACCCATTAGAAGACGCCCGACCTCTTGGTTGGGGACTACTGGACTAAACTATCAAACTGTATATAAAGTAGATTAAACTAACTCCACCTCAACCAACTACAGCAGTAACAAACGTACACACTGATGGATTGATCAGTATTAATAATCTAATTAGAGTTGTTCCAATACAGATACAAGTATCGTAAAGCCTCTGATACTGCACAAAATGCTGGATTGGGTAGAGTGTCTATGCTCTGATCGACACTATGTAATTTCCTAATAAACTTTAAAGAAGTTTCACACAGCAGTTTTCCTAGAAATCAATTATTTTTTGCTGTTATAAAATATAGGATAAGGAGCTCGGACATCCGGAGGGAGCTTGGAGTAGAGCAGCTGCTCCTTCATGTCGAAAGAGGTCAGTTGAGGTGGTTCGGGCATCTGATCAGAATGCCTCCTTGGCACCTCCCGCTGGAGGTGTTCTGGGCACGTCCCACTGGTAGGAGGACAGAGGCAGACCCAGAACACGCTGGAGGGTTTACATATCTCATCTGGCCTATGAACGCCTTGGGGTCCCCCAGGAGGAGCTGGAAAGCGTTGCTGGGGAGAGGGATGTCTGGGTGCTTTGCTCGCCCTGCTGCCCCTGGGACCCGGCCCCTGATAAGCGGATGAAAGTGGATGGATGGATGTTATAAAAAATTAGCTAAGCTGAACTGTGCAGCCACTAGCAACTACTGTTTTAAAACGGTGAAGGAAACTGATTTCTGATAAATAGTAGCCATTAGCAAAATGTCAGCAATGTGGCAATATTTTACACTAGTCCCACCAGTTTAGAATTTAACTTGAGCCATAACCACATAATGATAGCAAGCTTTTCACACCCTTATAAGGTTAGTAATATACAGCTGTTAATGTTTTTTAAGGCTGTTGTGTCAGATCAGTACTCAGTATCGGCCAGTATGCAAGTTCAGGTATTGGAGCTGGTGTCAGGAAGGAAAAAAAGGCATTTGGACATCTCCAAATCTAATACTGTAATATTTAATAACACCACACTTTTACTTTGTCACTTTAAGTACATTTTGCTGATTTTACTTTTGTTCTTTTACTCAAGTAGGATTTTGAATGAATGACTTTCATTTTTATTGTTGATACAGTGCTGTACCATCTGAGTGGTTGTTCCATCAACACATGGGAGACATTTTCCATGTAGGCTTTCTCCAAGAAACCCCTTTCTGAGAGAAATCTTTTATTTCAACCTAAACCAATACTTTTTTCCTAACCTTAACCAAGGCATCCCTCTCTGGTAGAAAGCCCTCAAGGAAAATTTCTTGCAACTGTGTTCCATCACTGCCCATTTTAGGCTGAGTGCTCACACAGATACATAAAAATGACACACATGTAGTGCACACTGCTTCAGTGTGTTTGTATGTTTTAGGTGCTTTGGTTTTGACAATTGTTCATTTTGAAAGCTTATTGCAAGTTTGTGCCCACTGGGACAATACAATCAGAGTCCACAGGGTGGCAGTGTAACATGTGTTTGAATGATCTCCAAATAAAGTGAATTCAAAGTGTCATTCCTTCAGTGGCTGCCTCTATGACTGTTATGTATGGACATTGTTATGATGAGACATTTACAATCAGCAGACTGCACAATCTGTGAGGACATCCTGATTATGGTGCATTTTTTATGACATTTACTGGCATGTTTTTGTGTGATCATCCATGATTATGTATGATATATGATAATCTAAATCCAAACATGTCACTGATGTTATCATATGAAGTCAGACACACACTGGTATGTCAGACAGAGACTGAGGAGGAGAATCACTGGCCTAAAGCCGGGGCAGCGATGTCTAAAGGCAGTGCTGAGAGAGGTGGGTGACTGATCCAGTTTTCCAACTGGCTCCTGTATTTTACAGAGAGTGGTTTAGGGTGAGAAGTTTTTTCCTGTTTATCCATTCAGTGGAAAATAATATCCTGTAAAAAGCCAATAAGTTTCTGTCTTTGAACTCGCTGAGAGTTTTTCTTCCCCACTGGCTCAGGCTCTTTGGGAGAAATGAGGGTGAGCCGCTTGACGAAGGGCTTCCCATCAGCCGCGTCCAACCCTCCACACATGTTTCTGATAGACCTCCACAAGCCCCAGTAATCCAAGGGCAGCTCATTCAGAGAGAGAGGGAGTGATAAAAAACAGGGGTGGGTGAGAAGGAAGAGAAGGAGATATAGGAGAGAAAGATGGACAAGAAAGCAGAGTGGGAGCAGGCCAAAGGGGAGGGAGGATAAAAGGAAACATTTTAGAGCATATACACTGAACAAAAATATAAATGCAACACTTTTGTTTTTGTTCCCATTTTTCATGAGCTGAACTCAAAGATCTAAAACATTTTCTATATACACAAAAGACCATTTCTCACAAATATTGTTCACAAATCTGTCTAAATCTGTGTTAGTGAGCACTTCTCCTTTGCCGAGATAATCCATCCCACCTCACAGGTGTGGCATATCAAGATGCTGATTAGACAGCATGAATATTGCACAGGTGTGCCTTAGGCTGGCCACAATAAAAGGCCACTCTGAAATGTGCAGTTTTGCTTTATTGGCGGGGTCTGGGGGGTCAGAAAACCAGTCAGTATCTGGTGTGACCACCATTTGCCTCATGCAGTGCAACACATCTCCTTCGCATAGAGTTGATCAGGTTGTTGATTGCAGCCTGTGGAATGTTGGTCCACTCCTCTTCAATGGCTGTGCGAAGTTGCTGGATATTGGCAGGAACTGGAACATGTTGTCATACACGCTGATCCAGAGCATCCCAAACATGGTCAATGGGTGATATGTCCGGTGAGTATGCTGGCCATGCAAGAACTGGGATGTTTTCAGCTTCCAGGAATTGTGTACGGATCCTTGCAACATGGGGCCGTGCATTATCATGCTGCAACATGAGGTGATGGTCGTGGATGAATGGCACAACAATGGGCCTCAGGATCTCGTCACGGTATCTCTGTACATTCAAAATGCCATCAATAAAATACACCTGTGTTCGTTGTCCAAAACATACGCCTGCCTATACCATAACCCCACCGCCACCATGGGCCACTTGATCCACAACGTTGACATCAGCAAACCGCTCACCCACACGACGCCACACACGCTGTCTGCCATCTGCCCTGAACAGTGAAAACCGGGATTCATCCGTGAAGAGAACACCTCTCCAACGTGCCAGACGCCATCGAATGTGAGCATTTGCCCACTCAAGTCGGTTACGACGATGAACTGCAGTCAGGTCGAGACCCCAGTGAGGACAACGAGCATGCAGATGAGCTTCCCTGAAACGGTTTCTGACAGTTTGTGCAGAAATTCTTTGGTTATGCAAACCGATTGTTGCAGCAGCTGTCCGGGTGGCTGGTCTCAGACGATCTTGGAGGTGAACATGCTGGATGTGGAGGTCCTGGGCTGGTGTGGTTACACGTGGTCTGCGGTTGTGAGGCCGGTTGAATGTACAGCCAAATTGTCTGAAATGCCTTTGGAGACGGCTTATGGTAGAGAAATGAACATTCAATTCACGGGCAACAGCTCTGGTGGACATTCCTGCAGTCAGCATGCCAATTGCATGCTCCCTCAAAACTTGTGACATCTGAGGCATTGTGCTGTGTGATAAAACTGAACATTTTAGAGTGGCCTTTTATTGTGGCCAGCCTAAGACACACCTGTGCAATAATCATGCTGTCTAATGTCGAATCAGCATCTTGATATGCCACACCTGTGAGGTAGATCTTTGAGTTCAGCTCATGAAAAATGGGAGCAAAAACAAAAGTGTTGCGTTTATATTTTTGTTCAGTGTAGCTGTTATTTGCTTCTCTGGAGACAGTACTGTGGACTTCTCAATTTAAGATGGCAGATGGCATTTCTTAACGTGAAACTGCTTTATTCAGTGTTTTGACTGGTTTAAATCACCTGGTCTGTTTGTTTTTGAGAGGAAGAGACATTTGCAGATAATCCAGCTCCTAGTAAAAACTGCCTGAACATCTAAATCTTACGTTGTCAGGGTAAAAAGGTGAGCATGTATTAGCAGGTTCTGGGCTGGGGGCCCATCTGCAACATGCCAAACGACGTTGGAGAGACACTGATTTGTAATGTGAAACTAGTTATTCAATGTATTACATCACATTGTGCAACACTAATTGATAACATTTTCACAAACGTCCTAGACAACAACATAACAAGCGGATTATTAATAAATGACATCACTGACCACTTACTTGTATTTATAGTCTATGACTGCAACTACAAAAAAAACATCAATACAACCGACCACAATACAGACGGATTAGGACAGAGGACTCTATGAACGCTTTAAAAAATGATCTGATTGCATATGACTGGGAATCAATATATAGAGAAAATGATGTGAACATGGCATACGATGAATTTGTGAGAATATTCAAATGATTATATGATAAAAAATTGTCCAGTTAGGGAAGATAGCAGGAAAAACAAATATAAAAATAATCAATGAATCTCAAAAGGATTACAAAATGCCTGCAAAAAGAAAAACACACTATGTAGAGAATTTATAAAACATAGAACCAAAGAAGCAGAAAATAAATATAAGCAATATAAAAATAAGTTAACTAATATTATGAGACCATGCAAAAAAGAATATTATAGTAAAATATTAGAAAATAATATTAAAAGCATATGGAACATATTAAACAGTGTGATTAGAGACACCCCGAGACATATCAATTACTCTCATTTCTTTAGTGAAAATGATAAGATAAATCATTATTTTGCAAACATTGGTCCAACATTAGCTGAAAAAATACCTGTGTCAGAGACACCATATTATGACACACCCATAGAAAGGAATACCAGCTCAATGTACCTCAAACCTGTTCTTGAGAAAGAAATTATAGATATTGTAAATAAATGTAAAAACAAAATGTCTACCGATTGTGATGACATTGACATGAAAACAGTTAAAAGGGTAATTGAGGGTATCTCTAAACCATTATCACACATCTGTAACCTGTCATTCCAAACTGGACAATTTCCAAATAAAATGAAAACAGCTAAAGTCTTACCGATGTACAAAACTGGCAATAAACACCACTTCACAAATTACAGGCCAATCTTTCTGTTCCCACAATTCTCAAAAATTCTTGAAAAACTCTTTAATAATAGACTTTGCAAATTCATAGATAAGCACAAATTACTCACCGATAGTCAATATGGATTCAGAGCGAACCGGTCAACAGCATTAGCCCTAACAGAACTTATAGAAGAAATTACCAAATCCACAGACAATAAGAAATTTGCGATCGGGACATTCATAGATTTAAAGAAAGCATTTGATACAATAAATCACAATATATTGATCACAAAATTAGAACAATATGGAATCCGGGGGGTAGTTTTGAATTGGGTGAGGAGCTACTTAGAGAGAAGACAACAGTTTGTGATGATGGATGGATATATGTCAGAACTCTTGGACATCGTGTGTGGTGTCCCACAGGGGTCAGTGGGACCGATGTTATTCAATATGTACATTAATGACATTTGCAATGTATCAGAGTTACTGAAATTTGTCCTTTTCGCAGATGACACAAATATGCTGGTTTCAGGGGAAAATTTGCAGCAACTTCTGTCCACAATGACCTCAGAAATTAGTAAACATAGTATTTTTATAGTAAACTATAAAAAAAGTGAACACATTCAGGTACAGATAGAGGGGGTAAACTTAGAAAGAGTATATGAAAACAAATTTCTGGGGGTAATAATTGATGACAGAATTTGCTGGAAACCTCATATTAAACACATACATAACCAAACTATCTAGAAGCATTTCAGTCCTGTCTAAAGCAAAGCACAAACAATAAATCACTCCATATTCTTTATAATTCATTAATATTACCATATTTAAATTACTGTTCAGAGACCTGGGGAAACACATACAAAAGCTCTTTACAACCATTGTGCATTCTTCAAAAACGAGCCATTAGGATAATTTATAATGTACATTTTCATGAACACATTAACCAGTTATTCATACAGTCCAAAAACCTTAAATTTTTGGATCTGATAGAATTCAAAACTGCACAAACAATGTTCAAAGCAAGGAAATAATATGTTACCTAAAAACATACAGGAAATGTTTTCTGAAAGGGAGGAGAGTTATAAGTTAAGGGGACAATTAAACTTAAAGGTTTGCCGCACCCGCACAACAAAAAAGAGCTTCTGTATCTCTGTTTATGGAGTTAAACTGTGGAATAGGTTAAGTGTGGAAGTACAGAAAAGTCAAAATATAAGACAGTTTAAAAATAAATACAAGGACATTATATTTGCAAGGTACAGAAATCTGGAAGAGCCTCAGTAACTATAAATGTGTGTGTGTGTGTGTGTGTGTGTGTGTGTGTGTGTGTGCGTATGTATGTTCGTGTGTATATATGTACATATATATGTGTGTATATGTGTATGTACATTGTATTGGTAGTTAAGCATATTTATACACATTTATGAATTATTTATGAATTATTATTATTATTATTATATGAGTTAAGGGACTAGATAAGTTTACACTTCCTCCTACCCCCTTTCGAGCATGTGAAACGTGTGGAGGATCAATTTCTCATCCTTTTGTCTTTTTTAGTTTTTGTTATTGTTGTCTGTCCGTTTGCTTGCCTTTTTTAATTTAGTATTTATTTACTTGTCTACCTGTTTTTTTTGTTTTTGTTTTGTTTTCCACTGTTTACATGTTCGAAATAAAGAAAGAAAGATTGCTTTTACCTGTTTAAATCACAGGGTCCAAGAGACCTCTACGGATAATTCAGCTCCCGGTAAAAACCTCTTAAACGTCCAGATCAGAAAAAGGTGAGCACACATTAGGTTGTTAGAGAAATTAAGTGAGTACACATTAGCAGATGCTGGGCTAACAGCCTGTCTGCAACATGCTGAACGTTGGAGAAACTTTTTTTTTTATGTCAAACAGCTTTATGCAGTGTTTTTACTGGTTTCAAACACCTGGTCTGTTCATTTTGGAGAGAGAGAAATCTCTGCAGATAATTCGGCTCCCGGTAAAAACCTCCTGAACAATTAATACTGAAGGAATTCTAACAAGGAGAAAATTCAGCTTTATGCAATCTCCAATCCTCACCACTAGATGACACTAAATTTTTTATTAGTGCTTTATATGTCAATAATTACAACAGTAAAAACATGAAAACAACTTTTAGAAGAACTGATAAAAATACTTTAGCATATAAAAACTGAGGAAATAAAAGACAGTTTAAATGAACTTAAAACTCAAGTAAAATCAATAAAAGTATGTTTTACAAAGGGACTTATAAGAGATCACTGACTTGGCCGACCTGATTTCCTCATTCGAGTGTCAGGGCCCTGACAGCAGACGCTTTGTCCCCTTTAGTTTTCAGCCATGCCTCTGGAGCAGACAAAAGATTTCTGCCCAAGGACCTTAAAGTACATTCTGGAGTGTGTGATACTAAGAGGTCGGACATACAGCTGGGAGAGAGACCATGAGGAGCCCTAAAAGTAAACAGTGAAATCTTAAAAACATACTGAGAGCCAGTGTAAAGATGCTAAAAGTGGAGTGATGCGATCACATCAAATGCCTTTGTGTACGTCACTGCTTTTTGACACTCTCTTTTATAGACGTGACCATCCCTGTGTTTATGTGCGCTGTATTCATAATTGTTAAGGTTAAATCAGTGAATCACATTTACAGGCCAGCAGCCTCATAGAGAGAACACCACACACACTCTGCAGGTCACGCCGGTGTCTTAAACACAATGTAATCCTTCATGCTTAATTTCCTCTGGTCCCTCATAAATCACCCTGAAACCTGTGCGGACAGACAAGTGAGTGTAAACACCTGTTGTGGTGCGTGTCGCTATTTTAACATGTGAGAGTCAATGTAAGTGAGTATCAGTGTGCAGTATAGGGGTGGTAATGGATGGAGGAGGGAGGGAGTGTGGTGGTGGAGGGGGATCCATTCTGAGATGCTGGCTGGGAGAGAGGAGGGGGATGGACTGTGAAATCAAAAACAGCTGCAGCAGGCTACAAAGAAGCCTCAGCTGGAATAACTCACTCACAAAAGTTACTCTGCTCTCCTGAGTGCAGGCTGATTGGCGCATCCCCAAACACAGGAGACCAGATCCATCCAGCAGCTCTCCTCTCTTCTCTGACATAAAGGCGTGCTCTGCTGCTTTAAAACACAGGCACAACAAACTTGGTTAACTTACAGAGGAGGGGACAGAAGTGGAACTGCATTCATTGAATGGCAAATATGCTTCTTGAGCACCGCAACAGTCAAGCAGAGGGTGAATCAGTCATTACAGACTCATGCTGTGCAGCAAAACATTTCTCACACCCACTCAACTTTATTTTTAATTTCAGTGGAAATCCAAAAGGTTAGTATTTCCGATATATTTCCGAGGGAAAATATGTGTGAATTCATGCCAAAAACACCTGGAATATATCCACGTGATGGAACAGGGCAGCCTTACAGAACATAGAGTCTCAGGTTTAAATATTCCACAAAGTGTAAACACCTTGACATGTCAAAGAGGAGCTGGAACAAGCTGATACAGGATATAAATAATACTGTCAGACATGATGATATATATCAGTATTGCAGTACAACATTATGCATACCGTGACAGCAGACGCGTCATCCTAAAGTCTGCATATATTTCCCTAAATGTTTTGGATCGTTTGAGACAGACCAGCCTGAAGTGGAGAATAATTTAACACTAAAACAGCATTTTACATTTTTAAGGTTGGGTCTGAAAAAAACATATCCCAGCTGACATTGGGCGAGAGGCGGGGTACACCCTGGACAGGTCGCCAGACTATCACAGGACTGACACATAGAGACGGACAACCATTCATGCTCACAGTCTCACCTACAGATAATTTGGTGTCACCAATTCACCTGCATGTCTTTGAACTGTGGGAGGAAGCCAGAGTACATGGGGAAATCCCACGCTGACACAGGGAGAACATGCAAACTCCACACAGAAGGGCTCCCCCACCCTGAGTTCAAACTAGGAACGCTCTTGCTGTCACTGCACCACTGTCCTGCCCTTTAGGTTAGTTGTCAACTATTAAATGAATTGGCAGCTAATTTGATAATTAACTGATCTATTTGAGCAAGAAAAAAATGTTAAAAGTCTCTGATTCCAGCTTCTTAAATGTGAGTATTTTCTGATTTTTATTTTCTTCTCTGACTGAAAAGTGAATATCTTTGGGGTGTGGACAAAATAAAACATTTGAGGAGGTCATCTCGGAAACACTGATCGATATTTTTCACCTTTTGCTAACATTTCAGAGACCAAACAACAAATCGATTATCAAGAAAGTAAGATTAATCGACAGTGAAAATAATCATCAGTTGCAGCCCTTGTAGCTGGTGTCAAGCTGAAGCTAATATTATATAACAGGGCAGGTATATTTCATTAACAGATATTTTTATTAGTTGCATGCAAAATGTGAATTTGTAAAGTAACTATACTGTAGCTGAAACAGAAACAGAAACACTCATGTAGAGTATCTCAAACTGTACTTGTGTAAATGTACTTGTAATGTGATCCGAATACTTTGCTTGTGCATGTGTGTTAATAAGGTGGACACACACAGATATTAAAGACGCCTACAAATACTAGTCCACAGCCGGCTGGATTTACTTACAAACGATATGATGTATGCCACTTCATGTAATATCAGTTACTGCAGCTCACTCTGACAGGTGCTGGTGACACAGTGTCATATGCGTAATAACGTAGAGTGATGCTCTAATTAAAATGCTATGGCATGCAAAGTACATCAATGTTGGCACGGCAAGCAGGTCAAACGACGGCCTCTCACCTGAGTTAGAGGAAGAGGTCATTAACTGCAGGACAGAGTGACACTGCAAACACAGACACAGACAACACAAACAAGAGACTGACACTGCTGCTTAAGGTGAGAAATAAAGTAAGTTATCTTGAGTGTGTTCAGATGTGCACGTGTGTGTACGAAGATGGAAGAGTGCGTGTGCACATGGCTGTGTTTAGGGCCTAGAGGCTTGTTTAGCTGACCTCAGTGAAAGCAAACCTCATGACAGAAGGTCTGGCATTGTCTGTGTGCCCGGGCTGCTTTGGAGCCAGACGGTCTGCCGGCCGCCAGCTTTGCTTGCTTATAACGGCTGAGAACATCCGATCCCCTTGGGGAGGACAGGAGGGGAGGGGGGGTCTACTGCACCGCTCGCCACTTTCCTCTCTGTCTTTATCTCTGCTCTTTAGACAAGGAACAAGCATTAGCCAGGTCATCAGCTAGTATGTTTATTATGTATGTGCGTAAATGCATGTGTGTGTGTGAGAGGGAGGAAAACAAGGGGGGGTAGAATGGGAAGAGGGCAAGTTTGGATACAAGGGCTTGAAATACAAATGGAAAATTTTGTCCGTGAGAACACAGAACACACACACGCAGGGAAGAAAAACAGATTTTTCTTAAATCTGATCTGGCCGATCGCAGAAAAACATTCCAGCGCAGGTAATCACCAAACGTCTCAGTGTCAAAGTATTTCATTGATGAGTGTGTACCTCCCTTTTTTTCCCTTTTATCCAGTTCACTTCCACTAATTCATCTATCACGCAGAGAGAGGGCTGAAGCTTTGTGCTCTGACAGAAACAAATGGTCTCTAATCACCACCAGACGCCCATGTTCAACCATGACAGAACACTTCCACTCCCTCCCGAGCTGTGTGTTCACCATGCCCATCCAACAAACCCTTCATGGACTCCACACGTGGCCCTCGAGGAGCGTTGGCCATTCTTGAAAAGCCCACGAGGGAAATATGGAACATTTTTATGTTTTTAAATTGCATAACTCCTGGGTGGAGTATTTTCCCCCCTCAAGTGTCTTAAAATAGTATGGTTTCATTCTCCATGCATAGCGTAAGGTGGAACGCAAACAAGTCGGTGGGAAGGTAGACAAGCATTACCGCTGCTGCAGCTCTCTGTTCACAAGTCAGTGTGGGAACAGGTAGCCATCTCCATGACTGCATGGAAAAAGGGAAAATCGAGGCAAGAGGAGGACAAACTCAGACTCACATGCTGGGAGACAGGAAAGGAAAACCTGAAAATAGTGAAGGAGGAGATCCGTAGAAGAGTGTAATGGTCTCTGTATTACAGCTCTACACCCAAAACCAAGGTCAAAGCCAGGGGCACTTCTAAAGATGTCAAAAGACAAAGAACTACAAAGTAATGAGAAAATTAGAGATCAATTCCATTTTGCTGACAAAGAAACATAAGAAAAGTCGACTGAGCATTTTCCACTGGTTGTTTTGGTTTTTACGGCACGCAACTTTTCTGTTTTCATTCAGTGTCACTGCTCTCATAGCTTTGTTTTTAGACCACAGCAGGCAGCTGTTTTCATTAAAAAGCTCTAAAAACTGACTCTACACAACCTGTTAAGCACCAAACAGCAAGAGGACAAAATTAGTGACTAGCTGGTGAACATAGTGGAGCATTTAGCAGCTACAGGAGACAGATATTTCCCTCAGGAGTTGGTGGAGACCAAAAGTAGAGCTAAAAGAGAGTGAATATTGGACTTGCATTCATCACGACTCCAAAAGAATGATACTGTCCCCCAAAAATGATGAGTTGCCAGGTGTTGGAGATATCAGCTGCAGGATGTCTGACTTCTCTTGAATATAATGAAACTAGATGGCACTCGGCTTGTCGTGCCCAAAGTGCCAAAAAGACAAAAACAAAAAACAAACGAAAAAAACAACAACAAACTAAAATGAAATAAAATGAAATAGAAATACATTTGAAAAACTCAACAGCAATGTCTGTTTTTAAAAATCATGACCCAGTTACTCAAGATTATCCACAGACCTTGTTGTGAGCAATTTCATGAAGGAACTATTTACTTTCCACCAAACATATCACAATGCTGACGGAAGCGTGCATCTACTACTTGCTCACCTAACAGCACCTGAGCTAGCTAACATTACAGCTCAGGTGAGGGGGATGCCATTTGTTTACATTTAGCACTTTCACTAGCACAAACCTCTTGCACATGAGTAGACGCACACATCCTTCTGCGCGGTTCTGATACAGCTGGCGAGTGTAGTTTGGTACAAAGAAAATAGTTCCTACATACTGCAACTGCTCACAAAAAGGTCTGTGGATTATCTTGAGTAACCGGGTCATGATTTCTGTAAAGAGACATTGCTGTTGAGTTTTTCAAATGTATTTTTGGTGCTTTGAGCACCACAAGCTGAGTGCCATCTAGTTCCATTATATTCAAGAGAAGGCAGACATCTCTACAGCTGATATCTCCAACACTCAGCAACTCACACCAAAACTAGCATTACAGGTAAGGGGAGAAATCTGTGCTTTGAATTTTGGGGTGAACTGTCCCTTTAATGTAGGTGGCATTGATACATATACCTGCTCCTGTACCCTGAACCATTAAAGAAGTAGTTGTGGGGTAAATAGCTAATCTGACCCTCTTATTTTTTGTAAGGAAACAATCATGTTGAACATAAAATCACAGGCACAGATATTCAGGAACAAATGACATGATATTGGACTTGATTTGATGAAATTGCTCCAGTCTGACATGATCAGATGGAAGCTAAAATGAACATGTTTCTAATGTCAAACTAAGAGCACATAACCCACATAACACATTTCCCACATAACCTCTTAAGTTTATATTTTCTTAACACGCACACCTTCCTTTCTCACTAACCCAGGGTTTCTTTTTGTTAACATTTTCATATTGTAAATCCTTAATAGCCAACAGTTTATCTTACACACTGGGAACAGTGAGCCGTCATCTGTTGCCCAGATCCCTCAGTGTGTGTCCGGTAGCTGACTCCACACTACACACTTACAACACAGGACAAGGCCCAAACAACACTGCACATCTGGGGCCTCAGCTGGCCACCAGCCACATGCACTCCCTCCTCCTTCTCCCCTGGTGTACATTACAGCTCACTGTAAACGTACATTTTCATACCTACGGCCTGAACCACAACTCATAGGGACGTTCTTTGTGGACAGAGGTCAAACAAAGTTTACACATAGCATGGGAAGAACATCTTGCCTCAGTGCAAATCCTGGTCTGTCTGAAGATGTGTTTCAAGCAAAAATAGCACAAATATCCAGCTCATCTTGATTGTCACAGCACCCATGTTGCTAACATGAACAAATACTTCACAGAGATTTAGGTCAATGCATTGTGGTGTGGTGACACGGCAGGTCAGTGATCAGATAGAGAAACTTAAAAGAATGCACAAATGCAGCGCGGACTGTTAATCCGCAAGATCAAATGATCACCCTATCTGCCGTGAGTTCATCCTTGCACTCTACAACTGTGGGAACAAACTAAATATCAGTCCTTAAATCAGCATGACGATCTTTGTCATCAAAGCCGGTATGAGGATGTTCACATCGCAAACAGAGGCATAAAAGTACTGTGGTATGTCACATGAGCTGAGGGCATTTCTTTTTTTCCATAATGAAAGCACGCAATTCTTCGGAAGACACTTTAGAGTTTATTAATAGGTAATATGACGTATAAAGAGGAATTTAGAGAATTTAGATCCTTTCCTAAGGAAGAGTCAGCGAGTCTGGAGAAAGATTGTTTGTTGTTAGGTTTCATTACTTTAATGTGTAGCTTTATTCTTTGGGTGAGGACATGGAACAGAGAGATTAGACAGTAGTGACCTAACCATAACCCTACACTGGAGATGCTAGAATTGATCTTCAAAATGAGAGGTAGTATCTGTAGTATTGATATTTTGCCAATCCGCCCATGCCTACCCCACATACCTTAACCAACCTGAGTAAGTTTTATCAGCCACATAACTGAGCAGCAGGCATGGGGGTATGTAGGGCCTTTAAGCATTATACGGCTGGCACAATATCAGATTTTACTTTTTATGGACAAAATAATTCATGTTAACAATATTATTGTGATATTTATACAAACTTTAAAACAATAATAATAATGCTGTCAGTCAAATTTATATTTAACATTTTTGTTGTGCATTTTCTCTCGTTTTATGTCTCCACACTGGTACTAGCTGTAGCTGGAGGAATTATGCTTTCTTTTGAAATTTGGCACAAACGTTCACTTGGACTCAACAGTCAATTGATTACATTTTGGTAGTCATAGGTCAAAGGACAAGGTCACTGTGACCTTGCATCTGTCTCATTCTTGTAAGCGCAATATCTTGAGAAAACCTTGAGGGAATTTCTTCAAATTTGGCACATATTATTATGTGTAATAGTGACATGATATCAATATTTTATTATTTAAATATCACGCTTATCGTTAATACTGCTATAGTGTGAATTCATAATTCATATTTTATAGGTTGTTTGAATGTTTAGTTGTAAAATCAATGTAACTAGAGTAAAAAGCACAATATTTGAAATGTAGTGAAGTGGAAGTATAGGGTAGCATAAATCTTAAAATCTACTCAGTAAAGTATCTCAGAACTGTACTTCAGTGCAGTACCTGAGTAAATGGTTACTTCCCAGCACTGCTGTATATACATATATGGCCTCAGCATCAGATGACAAGACATTAGTGTAAATCCAGGGAAACTGAAAACTGTCGCAGTTTTCCCCTCTCCCACAGACACAGACAGAAATTGTGTCCCTATTATGTGTGATGATATTAAATATATGGGGAATCTGAAAAATGAATGGTGTTTTCATATCTACAGTATGTCTGCTCCTTAATAAGCTGAAATTAAGTTATTCAGTTTCATACCCACCGCCAGACACCTAAATAATCTCTTTTGTACGTCGCAGAAGAGCCAATTCTGTCCCGACCCTTTTTCCCCCTCTCTTCATCTTCCTTTCTAACTGAACAAGGGTTGACAAGTTCTTGTCGTTCCTGGCCGGTTGGAGGGAGACCCAACAAAAGAGCCCTTGTTTGAGACTTACCCCTGTCAGACAGCGCACTTTGATATTAAAAACTCTGCCGAGGGGGTGGGAGTTAGAGTAGGGAGGGAAGAGGGGGAGCCGCGAGGGGAAGATGAAAAGGATGAAAACAAACTCCTACTGTCTCCTAAGCCCATGTCTGTAGGTGTAACCTCATAATGGACTCACAAATATTTGTCCAGTCAAAACAAAATAAAACAGCTCTTTGACTCCTCATGTAGAGAGTCTGATCAGCCTCAGTCTCCAGCTTGTCCTGCTGTAACAACCACCTGCCTATTCTCTTGTATTCTCACACAGTGATCACACTGACACAGGGGGCCTCTCTTTAGACGTGAACAGGCCTCTTAGGCTGGACTGGAGCCATTGCCAGAGGGAAGAAATCCCCTGATACTGTACCTCACCGACTGAGGCCGTGCCAGAGACCTGAAATACTAGCAGATGCCTGGTTGTGCCCAAAAACGTGCGCGTGCCAACAAAAATAAACCAACACGGAGGACCAAATTTACCTTGCCCTTAGCTTAAACCTATACCCGAGAGTGAGAGCTTGGCACGAGAGTTCAAGACTGCAGCTTCTGGATTCCTGGAGAAGAACTGAACTTTCACACTAGAGCGCCACGGGACATAAAACACATCACAAAAAATATGAATTTCATTACATCCCTCACAAACACATAATTCAGCCAGATTCTGGCCTCCTCCTGCAATCTGCAGCCTGTTCCTGGGGCGCAGGAGGAATGAACGACGGCAACGCAGATAAGTCTGTACACTTTCCAAGCCGGAGTGACAAGCTGCAGCATGTCGGCCATTCAGGAAGAATGCAGAAGCAAGTGTAATGAGGATTTTCTTTTTCTTTCTGCTCGCAAGGCGCCTGCTATTATCCTGATTTTGAGTAGCCCTGAGGGCGGTTATTACAGCATTTATATTAATTCCCCTGGATTGCTTCATTTTGTTCATACAGGCCAAAGAAAAAAAGACTGAAGCAATTAGAGGAATGCCATTGGAGAGGGGAGATGTGCTCAGTGACTTGATCTATGTGCTGCTTTATGTTCAGCAGTGTTGTCCTCCTTATGACAATAAGATCCCCAGTTGTCTGATACACCGGGGCCCGGTGTACTGAGGCTGACCTGGCTTCTGTAGCTAGGGGCTCATTCCTATTAGCGATTGTTTGCCATGTTAATGGCTGTAAGAACATCATCAGGCCCATCAGCTCTGACAGGCTGCCGCCACTCGTACCTACTGCCACAGGCGAGGGGATGGGCGTTCACATAAATCTGCAGAGGAATCTGTGAGAACCATGCTATCGTGCACAGCAACAAGAGCAGCAGAGATAACAAAGCAAGCAAGCGTAGAGATGAAGGCGAGCCTTCATCTTCTCAGGTAGGAGCCGGAGAGATGGCGGCACAGTGGGGAGAGTTATCAGAAAATATCATAAACTCAAGTATTTGATCTTTATGATGAATTACAGTAGGGGAACATAAATATTCATGTAGGGGAGTCAGAGGGGCAGCCAAGTGCAGCAATGACTACAGAAAATGTGTACAGCACATGCAGTGGGGGAGAGTACATTTACTCAAGTACTGGACATAGAAAAAATTTAAAAAAATCTACTTTGTACTTCTGCTCCACTCCATGTCAGACAGAAATATCTTACTTTTTACTCCACTGTGTTTATGTGTAATAAATAGATGCCTTTCAAATTAAGATTTTACATAAAAAACATGCAATAATCTGATAAAATATGATGTCTTTTTTATGGATTAAAGGTCCAGAGTGAAGGATTTAGTGGCATCTAGTGGTGAGGTTGTAGAACTGGAACTTCTCTCGTGTGCCAAGTGTGTCGGAGGACTACTGTGGCAGACATGAAAATGCAAAAACGCGAATGGCTCGATCTAGAGCCAGTGTATGATTTGCCCATTTTAGGCTACTGTAGAACAACAGGGCAGAGTCCACGGAAGGATCCGCTACATATAGACATAAACTGTTCACTCTTAGGTACCAAAAACACAATAATTCTTAGGGTGTATTCACACCTGCCCTGTTTGGTTCGGTCCAGTGCAACTCAAGTTCATTTGCCCCCTAGTTGCAGTTCATTCGGGCAGGTGTGAAGACAGCAATTGCACTCAGGTGTGCACCAAAACAACCGGATCGAGACCTGCTTGAAGAAGTGGTTTCTGTCTGGTTACAAATGGACTCTGGTGCGGTTCGTTTGTGGTGAGAACTGGATCTGAACCAACTGCAGTCACATGACACATTGTTTGGGTTAAACATGAGCATGTTACAGTCCTGGAGGATTATTAATGTGCACCTCCTCCTGTACTGCCTTAATATGCACATTCAGCACATCCAGTGCATCAAAATCAACCTGTATGGTTTGACTAAAATGAACAATGACAGCAATATAGTCCACGATGACCAGCGCTAAAATCAACCTGCGTAGTTGTCCTTCCATTGTCACATTAGAAAGTGTTGTATTTATCTTGTAAGTGTACTCTTCTTCAAGGTTTTGTTTACTTCCTGGATTCTTCCTGCATAGAAATTCTGACCAACCAAGAGCAGCTTTCTCGCACAAGGCATTTGGTCTGGTCTGCTTGTAAATGCTGCCGTGAGGACACGAACCAACTCTAGACAATTATGCAGCTTTGTAACAAAATTAGTCCCTGATTCGCACCAAAGCAAGCGAACTTAGGGTCTGAATGCACCCTTATTTTTGCATAAGTACATACACTAATAAAAAAAGTTATGAATATTATACACCATTTCTGCCAATAGGTGGCCCTGAATCCTACACACTGGAGCTTTAAACCATTGTTTCCCTGCCCTTTTAACTTGTGCCCCATGCAAATTCTCATTTCCACCAAAGAGTGGTTTTCTCTCTTAACTCCTCAGATGATTTAATTCAAATAACCAGGTCCAAATAGGTGATATCATCCAACATTCAATGATATTTCACACAAGTGTGATGCAAGATTTGTTTTTATAATGGAGTATTTAGTTATGTTGTTGTTTTTATATTGTTATTTAAGTTACGGGTCTAAATACTCCCTCCACCATTGAGTAAATGTGCACTCTCTCCACGCTCTTCTAAACCCTTCATTCCCCGTCTTTCTCCTGTCTGCTCCTCTCTCTCTCTGCACCGCTCCCTTGCTCTCTTACAGCCAGGTGCTGACAGAAGTTAGCATTCACAATCTTTCTGTTAAGGCTTTAACAGGAGCCAGATGAAAGACAGCAGCAGATTAAGATGTTAAACAGCCTCATATGGGATGGCACGGGACGAGTGAGGCAGTTGGGGTTGGAGCGCAGTGGAAACGGAGACAAACAAAAGCCCAGGAATGTCAGATGGAGATCATGTTGCACAGCCCTCGAGGAATAAGACATGTTATTAACACTGGCTGCTCTCGGTGGCTGGGAAGCCCTCGGAGGACGCTTCTGTTCTCAAGGGACCCCACAAAAGCACCGAGCCTGGGGACTGAACACCCGTCCTCTGGGCCAAGTATGTGTAACTTGTTTAAGTTCAATGAAAACCCTCAAACTGGACAAACTCAAGTATGTTTTAAAAATTGAAACGCAGTATGTAACGACCATGAAATACTGATGAATTACTGCTGGGAGGTATTGTGTTGCTGATCCATAGTATTGAGCAGATGAGCCAACAATTCCGAGCCAGAGGCCGCCTCGTCTACTGCGACTATATTGGCAAAGAGGTAAGTATTGAATGTAAAGTTAGACTGCTCTGGGGTTGCCAAGCCTGACATAAATTTTGTATTGAGATAGCATCATGAATACTGCTTTTAACATCCAAGACGATGTCATAGCCCATAAAATGTTTACACAGGGTTGGACTAATGTAAGTTTTAGTGCATTTTTAGTAGTTTTATTGTTTCAAAAAATGTCCTTCCAGCTAAAAGCCCGGAGGATACAGAAACAATCCATGCTACTCTGAACTCAAGTTTAAATCTGTTTTGTAACTATATTTGTGCAAAAGAAAGCAGCATTTAAATCTAATTAGTGATTTACTTTCCCTCATGATACTCATACAGGCCCAGTTCAAAGACTGTGAAATAAACACTATTGTTAAGATAATGAAAACCATTGTGTGTGGCTGGACTGGTATTCATATCCCTCATCCCATTAAAATCACAACAAAATGACTGAACAATTACAAAGACAAGTCAGTTTTGTTTAGCAAGGCTTTTACATTGAAATAAAAATGCTGCAGCACAGCAGCCCAGTAGGCACCATGAGCAGTTAAAAGCTGCAGCGGTTTTCCCTCTCTGGATTCCTCTGAGTTTCAAGGGCACCAGCTCTGCTCATATGAGACTAGAAGGAGCCCTGCTTTTCTTTTCTTTTTTTCTGTTTTGCTCTTTTGGACTCCCACCCACCCTCTGAGCTGATTGTGAATGGCGTGCACGGAGTAATGAGTGCTTAGTTTGATTTGGTGAGCCAACTCCTCTCTACATCTGCGTTTTTCCCCCTGTATCACACAAACAGCTCACTCCTTTGTTTGCTTGGATAGGTTTGTGTATGTGTGTGTGATGATGTGTAATGGAATGTAATATGTTCATTTTGACACTTTTAGATTGCATGAGAAACACACACACACACATGCACACACACACACACACACTTCTGGCCCCTTGCTGGCAGTCATACACTCAGCAGGTATGTCAGTGTGGAGACAGGCGGTGGTGTGTGCCCCAGGAATGCGAAACCTGACCTCTGGGCTGGAATTTGAGCCTCCTCACTCATCTTCACTCTTCTCAGAGATACGCTCTCATAGCTGGGCCTCGCACTGCCCAGCAGAGTACTTAAACTGCTACATAAAGTCATCTCCAACTGCTCTAAAGCTCTGGCACCAGCTAAATGAAGATCTCACTACACGCTGGAGACAAAATAAGCAGCGAGAGGACAGCGTTAGTGATTCCAGGTTAAAGGATAAAGGAACATTTAAAGGAACAGTTTGATATTTTTGGAAAGACTCTCATTCACTTTGTTGCAGAGAGTTGGATGAGAAAATTGATACTACTCACATATCTGTGCAGCCATTAGCTTAGTTTAGCTTAGCATAGCATAAAACTGGAATCATGGAAACAGAAGCCTGGCTCCATCCAAAGGTAACAAAATCCACCTCCCAGCACCTCTAAAGCTAAATAAGAAAACCAAAACCAAAGTGTAAAAACAAGTTGTGGTTTTACAGGGAATTATGTGTGGCACTATTTTTTTCTATTCTCCTAAAGCTATAACAATTTTTATTCCCCAGATGGAGCCAGGCTAGCCTGAGCTAATGCTAAGCTAAGCTAAGCTAACCAGCTGTAGCTTCATGTTTACTGTACAGACATAAAAGTGCTGTCTATCTTCTCATCTAGCTCCTCTGCAAGAAAGCAAATAAGCACATTTTACAACATGTCAAATAAATTCTAAAAGCAACAGACCGCATGACAATGTTCATAATATCTTCTGGGTGGCGACCCCCCTCACCACGTTATCTTGCAGTCCGACAGCTTCAGGTGAACTGAGGCTGTTACCTTGAAGCCACCAGACTCCATTGACAAAAACAGTAGTTTTACTTCACACAACACAGGAGTTGCTGGTATCATGCTGCCTAGATTGGTTAGTGTGTAAGTTAAGACGGAGAAAGTATTACAAATATAGCATACACTTACGTAGAGATTAATTTTTTTGGTAGCCAAAGTACATTGCTTAGCTTCTGTACTGATAGATTTGGTTTGTCAAAGACGCTAGCAAAGCAACACTACATAAATGAGCACAACAGACACATCAGTTAGGTCAGACCACTGTGTTTAACTATATATCTTTAAACATTACAGTTAAGACTGCAAATGACGACATAAATAAATAAATTTGCCAGTTTCACATACCTCCACGATTTAAAAGAACTGCTAATTGTCTTCCTGAAAGTGACTGTTGTTGTTAGCGTGACATCACAATGATTCAGTCTATTCTGCATTATAAACAAGGATGATGCAGCTTTGAGAAAGTTGCGGTGGGCACACAAAGTGTGAGTGGGCCAGGATGAGAGTCATTAACGTGCAGTCTACATGAGACCGGGCTCCTCTGCAGGCAGAGAAACATAACAACACAGAACCAGCGACGTGGACATCTCGGCTCCTGAGGAGAGGAGGAAGAAAGCCCACATGGCTGAGCCTAACCACCTCGGCAGCTCCAGCCGCCCAATCAGCCCCAGTCCACAGAACCACCGGCACTGCAGGCCAAACCTCAGACTGGAAGCTTGGAAGGCAAAGCAGTGTGACTGCATTTCCTGAGTCCACCCCATTTAAACTCACAATATGGAACATATTAGAAGCCCTGTAGAAAAAAAAAGGGGGGGGGGGGCGCGTTCCTAGATCTTCTCTTTTACAGCCCCTCGGAAAAAAAAGGCAGTCAGACTTCTAAAAGGACAAACTGGGCCTCTGGAAAAAAGTTGTTGAGCTCTTGGCGAGATCAATGAGCATGACATATTTTAATATATAGGATTACTTCTCAAAACATGTGCGACTCAGTGTTAAGTGAATGTATTTTGTATTACTTAGCAGAAAGTGTAAAACTGATCCGTGATTGGTTCTTTCAAAGAGTCACACAAAAAAAACAACCCACAGGCAGGCACAACCACAACCATGCAGGCATAAAAATATGTATCTCAGCACTGCTGCAGCGCACTGCATTCATGTGCTATTGCCTCACAATTTAGATAGAAGGCTCTAGAGGGATTTGATTATAGCCCATAAAGCAAAACTATTAAAGGCTGGTATAAATTACAGAGTTTTTCAGACAATATTGCATAGAACTCTGCTAACACATCTTTTCTCCTCATCAGAGAAACGCTTCATGCAGACAGGAGAAAACTTTGCCTCTCCAAGAAAAATTGAATATTAAAGAATGTAATTCTAGCGGCTTCTGCAGTGAATGAAGCCTTGTCCCTCGGTACGGGTTAACTGAAAGAGGAATTCTGATTTCAAGGGGAAAAAACATCCTAGTATAGGCGAGAGAGGCCGAGCGGTGTCATGCTTGTGTGCACTTAAAAAAGAGACGCCTCTGTTCAGTCAGGTCGAGTGTGTCGTAGTGAATACGGACTGAGACTGCCTGCTTCAGCCTTTTACTCTCTAGGAGCAGAATGCTACGGAAAAATGATACGGAAAACCTTTTTAAGTCGTGTGAATGAACATAAATCAGATAATTTCCGAAACATATCTAATATCGCAGGATGCAACGATAACGACCACTGTGCTCTTGTGATTTGAGTCGGACAAGGGGAGGCAGCTATAGGCTGTTGATAAATGCTGTCACAAATGAGCCTAAGGGTGTGTATGTGTGCGTCCGTGTGCGTGTGCTCACACTGTGGCATTCTTTTAACCTCTGTGGAAACTCACTAAAATAAATCCTTTTCGTACGTCAGAGAGGCCCCTGTGCACCCTGTAATTACCGAAGGGAGGGTGGGATCTGCAGAGGAGCATCAGGAGCGGGCTGCTTTTGGCTTCTGAAAAACCACCTAAATGCTTACTCAATGGTCTGTTCCAGGCTCAGTTAGAGGCCTACAGCACAGTAGCACAATCACGGTTTGTAATCTGGGAGATGTGAAACAAAAAAAATGTCACTCTAGAAGCAAGATCTATCAGCAATGAAAGAAAAAGTGCGTGTGATGGCTATAGAGACACACCTGTGCAGGTAAAGACGCACGCAAACCCACACCAAAGCACAGACACATCAGTCACACCGCTTCTCATCCCTGTGTCTTAAAATTCAGCCCATTAAGGTGGAAAAACACCCAAAAGGAAAAGTCTCCCTCTCTTGGCTCACCCTGCGTGCCGGCCCATAATCCCCTCTGAGAGCGTGGATCCCCTGTGCGCTGGCATGTGTCAGCACGCCCAGTAAGTGGCGAGCATGGCAGCTGCGAGGAGCCATAATTAACACCCTCAGCCAAGGTGAGAAGACTTCCGTGGGCCGGCGTTCATGAGAGAGGGAGAGAGAGAGAGCAGGAAGTGTTTCAGGCGCTCTGTGTAATCTCCCTTCGTTTCAAAAGGTGCTATTACCTCACTGTGTTTTTACTGGGGCCAGATGTGCAGGACGGGGTCATCAAATGGAGTAGTAGCGAGCTGCGGTAGTTCCACATCTGTCCGGCTCAAATGACCTACTAACTTTTCAATACTTCTGGGTCTGTTTTAACTCTCTTGTTTCTTACGAGCACAACAGGAGAGGCTGAAATCACCTTTGTGTTTAGATTACTACTCTTCACTTTTAATTTACTCATGTTTTTGCAGGTGTACGCTCACCTTTTGTTAAAAGGGAACAGATGAGTTTAGTGACTGATTGTAATTATCAGAGAGACCTCAATCCTTTGTTGCCAACTGTGAAGATGGAGAACCAGGCTTTAGAAGAGGCTTACAGACAAGAATCTACAGTCTGAGGAATGTACTGAGGCTTTGGCAGGACAGAAGCCATAATAACAGGGTTTCGAAACTCGGGAGCTTTAAAAAGCAGTTGTCCGCACACAAGCTCAGAGAGGCTCATATGTGCACAGACAACTGCAGATATAGCCACATGTAGCATTTCTACATCCTGAAGTGCTTCGTGTTTGTGTTGTGAAAAGTAGCTACTATGTTGTTTTCTCTCTGACATCCGTTTCTAATCAATGCAACCCTGCATCTATCGAAAACAGTGGAACAAAATGGCGGCTGGGTTTTTTGGGGCCGAGAGTGACACAGACTTCTCCAGAAAATGATTGAGGGCTGCAGCCTGCTAATCAATACCATTCCTGAGCTCATGGAGCACACAAAGCTGCTTACATGGCTTTTCCTTCATCTTGCCCAGATTCAAAGTCCTCCTGCCACAACTATTCCAGCTCTGGAGCCGAGCACAGCTGAGCAGAGCAGGCGCCTCTCCAGAGATGCAGCTTCAGTAGATGTGTATTGTCGCTTGGCCCCTCCCCAGCCCTGTCTAATTAGGCCCCCTCTCATACCCTCTGTGGTGGCTTGTGTAATCTGCCCACTATGTGTCTTAGCTCCTCGCCACCCCATATAATTGTCTGCCAGTTCCTCTCCAGTGGTGATGTGGGCCCTTTTCCCATAACAGAGACACAAAGGAGCAGGATAATGGCCCCCAGTTGTAGGGAAGAGAGCGGAGGCAGAGACAGAGGCGGAGTGGAGCCACTCCTCTCTGCTGTTTGAACTCTACACAGTCTTGGCTCCAGACAGTCAGCAGGCCTGGAGGAGGCTGTCTGAGCCTTTATGGAGGAGGGGAAGGACAGAGACACTGCACTCAGCAGCACACACACCATTGGAAAGTAGTATTTTCAACACAAAATATGACAACCTGTCATAAGAAAGAGCCCCTCTACATTGTGTCTCTGCTCAGAGTACATTCCTTTCCGACTTCAAAAAGCTCATCCAACAGTTTCGACATCTCAGAATGAGAGCCCACTTTTAAAAACGCATTTCCTCCTAACTGCACAGTTCAGCGCTCATTAAACCAGAATCAGAGTGTTACTGAATGCCTCTATTGCTGAATGTTGGCACGGACCTCTGCCCCCCCTCCTCACTACCACCACCGCCAATCTGACAACCCAACACCAGCAATTATGAAGGAAGCCAGCTAAACCACATCCACCTTGGCTGTAGTTTTTAAGATTCCAGTAGGCTTGTAAAACTTCTTGGTTTCTCTGCATACATTCCAGTATCACTGTGGCGGTTTCAGGGTGCCGCATCCCTGGTCAGTTATAACAACGTCCATTGTGAGACGAGCTGGCTGCGGGGACCCAAGACCTGCGACCAAGGGCCAGCGATGATGTGCTGAAGTAGGAACACCTTCAGGAAGGATCGCCTGACTGCTGAGCCTGAGGAGTTTCATCATTTCCTCCCACACTGTCCTCCACTACACCATCTCCTCTCGGTCCTCATTACTGGGGCTCCTTAGGACCTCAAGGACATGTGGATCAGTTGAGCTAGCTTGGATTAAAATCTTGTTATGAACACAAGGCTGTAGATGCCACTGAAATATACAGAGGTTCCCACACATTTTCATGGACAAAATTTCAAAACTTTTCCATAACTTTTCAAGGACCCATAACGTAATGTCACGTGACCATTCACAAGTATAAATCAAACATAACTGTAAGGTTTACTTTACTGCAAAGTAGTCCGCAGACATGGACCAATAGAGCCTTCAGATTGGGGGAGTGACAGCCAACAGTTCGGTTGGCCTGTGGGTTAATTCTTTAAAAAAAAAAAAAAAGCTCTGTACTTTCCAACGACCGTGCTCTACTTTCAGAGCAGTTAAAATAAAACCAAAGTGCACATTGGTGCTCCAAGTAAAAACTGAACGCCCTGTGGCATAGGTATGGAAACATGTTAATTCACACTGTCACAACATAATTTTTCTCGCCCGCATTATTCAACATACCAGATTCAAACTCTGATTAAACATAATTCCAGCTAGCTGGCATACATGGAGGGAGAGACCATAATCAGGGAGAAAATCAACTGCACGCTATGATAAACAAGACGCAACACACCGACACATATTAAAGCTACGGTACGTCAACACTTTTAGAAATTAAATTTGCCATTTTCTTACAATAGGTGAAAGGTTATCCACGGAAGATTACTGTAACAATCAATTTCACTACACACAACAAAATGAATTCCATGAGTTTTCCGAAACTATCGAGG